>NC_085878.1:50011660-50016660 GCF_034702125.1 Engraulis encrasicolus
AGTGACCAAGAGCAAAGTTGTCCTTATGGGCTCTGCTCATTCAGCTGCTATATTGATGGCCTTCCTAATAACACCCTTCATTAGCCTATGTCTGAAATATTGAAATATGGCTTATTTGCATGATCAAATGAACAACTACTTTTTAAAATAACATTGCTGAAAAAAATTAACTACGTAGCCTATATACAAACACACAATCGTGTTGCCCAGCCATACCATGAAACCGCCCGCAGACCCGCACAATCACACTGCATGTTTGGTGTGTCACTGGTGCTACGGTTGGTAACTCAGACTCCCTTTTGTCCTAAGCAGTTAGTACTGTTAGTCCAGCCTCCTTCCTGAATGTCAATGAATGGCTGTCTAGTGACACTGCATGACAAACCAAACTCATTTAGAAACAAACTGTCTCCAGCAGTAAATTGTTTGTTTACTGATATCTCATCCATATTTTATTCAAATTGGTTCAGGACCACCCTGTGTACAACAACATGTGTTGTGTATTTGTCTGAAAAACACCATTCTCTACTATTTCTCTTATCACACTCTGTTCCAATTGGCTTCAAGGCACAGCAACCCAATCTCCATAAATAATTTACAGTGGTATGACGGCTCATGCTTTCGCTCTCCTTCGTGTCAAGATAATTCAGCATCTCTAGTTACAAGATTGATTTTGCCACACTCAAATCAGTCGCAATTGAAGAACAAAATGCTGTGTTGCAACTCGTCACTCTCAGGAATAGCAGAGACTGACAGTATTTGATCTCAGTGCCTGTTTTGTACCATTTTCACGTCGACATTGAATGCATTTTGTCATTTTAAGCGTTATTAAATGGTCCTCAACTTGTGTGCTACTTAACACAATTGTATGCAAAATGGTTCCATAAGACCCACACCCCCATTACCTGTGAACAATTGCCTAACCAACCTCACAAACCCGTGCCCTGTGCAGTGATTCTAAACAGAAAAGTGAAGCATTGACGCCTCATGGAAGACAGTAGGCCTACATGGATGTGTTCACTGACAACCTCACTGAGCCCCCTCCCTGTCCCATGACCACCATGCCTTGGCATATAAATAGCACTGTACACTGTATGTTTAGTGGAAACACAAATAAGAAATAATTGTTATTAAATTAAGAAAAAAATAAGGTCTACTGCTGGCTGAAATAAGTATTTGTGAGTTATTTCGATCAGAATGAAGGGTATTTAATTGATGGTTTCTCTTTTTGCAAAAATGAATATTTTGCTTACTGTTTGCCAAAAGGATTTCTTTCACTTTTCTTTTTTCATTTCCTTTCTTTTCCGACTTTGTGATAAAGTAATGTCATATTGATTTGATTTCATTTGTCTGCACTCAACAGTAATTGCATCCATTCTGTCTCTTTTATGGATGCGCTTTTAGCTTGCCTGTATGTCAATATAGATCTGGTGACTTTGGACGCAAAAACAGAACTTCCTCTTGTATCTGAAGGAAATAAATAAGTGAGTATGCGAGAGAACAGTACATGTTGCTTGTTGGTTTAAGTTTATTGATGGGATTATTCTACCTGTGACCAATTTCAATTCCCCTGGGGCTGTTGCTAGTTTCAGTCAGAGACAAATTCTGGCCCTTTGCAATCTGCAATCCATCAGAGCAATATCCACCTGAAATGACAGTCAGAGATCAATGCAGTGAGTCAACACCAGGCATAGCTGGAAAGGCCTGAAAATGGTATTTAATGTAAATGAAATGTATGTGAAGAATATGACAGAGACCTGTAGATCACCTGGTAACCCAGCATTCAGGTCATCTGTTCCTAACTGATATCAGTATTCCAGATCATGTTTTAGAACAAATTATGCACAGACACAGGCTGCCCTAACAAAATGTACAAGTGATATCAGACTTGGTTCGGCCACTAACCAAGTCATTACTCTGCTCCGCATAGTAGTGCATAGAAGTGCAGACTTTCAATTGACACTATAGAGTAGTAGGCCATAAAAACATTAAGGTTTTACATCATGTTTTTCCTCGCAACACCATGCCCACTTTGTTTTTCTAAAAACTATAAACACTTGCAACCATGTAAGCCAAACAGTGTTCTCGTCAATCAGATCCAAGAATTCTATTATCTTCTTAGTCAGTGGTCGTTGCCTACATAGGCTAATGGCATACACCAACAACTCATTTTCAGACACCCTTTTCATGACATTGAATTTAAACGCACAAAGCTCAGTTTTTTTTCTGACAAATGCGGCCTTCCGCTCCCTCTGTGTCACCCCTTCTTCTGCAGAGGAAATAAGGTTTCCCAGTTTTCAAGCAGCTCAGACCTTTTTTCATTCATTATCTTAATTGCAAATGAGAAATTGAATTAAAAACATATTGTATTGAGATGTCATCGATAGTGCTGAGCGAGGCCAGAGGAAGCACAGGAGGAGGGATAATGAGAGATACTCAAATGGTGAACTTCCCCATCAAAACCACTAGAGGTCACCCACCACACATGCTGAGTCAAAGATTTTCAGTATGGTATAACCAAGCTCATTCATATCACATTTCAGCAATGCAACAAAGTGGCCAAATCTGGTCTCTTAAATGGCTCTGTTTTTCCATTAAACTCAATGTATTCTGCTAGTCTCAAAAAGGAGCATGGCTGCTATTGAAGCTTAGGACCTTACATCACACGGATTCCGGAACAAACTCCTTATGACCCATACCTTACCAATAGTTTCAGTGTCTCAGTGGATGTGATACGGGCTCGGAAGCATTCAGACCCTCTGAAGGGGGGAATGATGGAAAAAGTTTGAGAACCACTGCTCTAATGAAAGCGAACATTTGCTTGATTATTTTGTCAACAGTGTTATGGACAAATACTATATCATTTCAAACACATATAAAAATACTACAGAGTTGAAACATCATACGTTTGAAAGTCCTTATGTCCCTTAGCAATAATGTTGTCATTAATCTGTGCAAATGGTATAGAAAATGTGATTGTTGAGCTTCATAAGTAGGATTTTATGACTCACTGTGATACAGCCTGACACATTTTTCATTATAAATCCCTGTAACGTCTGATTTGAATTTAGTCACCCTCCTTACACAAGACTTCCCTCTCCAGAGATAATCCCTAGTGTCTGTTCATAGGATTTTTCCAACACATAAGGGCTCAATAGCACAAAAACACTTTCAAAACAGTCAACTGTGTTACTGGACTGTGTTACGGTCAACAGTGCAGGGGAACAAGTCGGCACTTTTTAGGAAGAATAAACAGAGCAGACAAACCCATCTCCATAAAACAGAAATGATTTTGTTTGTTTGTCTGTAAATATGGGGATAAATTGGTAAAAACATACTCCTCCTCAACTGTCATAGCTGATGCGTAACACCATTGACGGTAACACAGCTTGACATTTCAGCCATTTTTATGGCGTTGTGCTAACTGAGGACCTCTGAAGTCCCACCACAACACCTTAATCAATTCATGTATTTGTATGTTTTATCTGTGTTTTTATGTGATTTCTAATTCAGATTCTTATGAATATGTTGATAACACAGTTGACATGCAATTTTCCCGCTATGAGAACATGAAAAAGAATGGATTAAATTATGGAAGGATGGAGCTCAAAACTTACCAAAAAGTCTTCCCATATCCTGACATCACATGATTTTATTCATATGGCCTAAGACCAAACCATTACTGATTTATGGAGGGGGTTTCAGACCGTGACATAGTTAACATAGTTTTTTGTGGACAAAATGGCAAATTTCATGTATAATGGAAAGCGCAATGGTCTTTCTGACAGTTTTGTCATATTGTGATGATTACTGTGAATCAACATTTGCAATCGTCTTGGGCAAAACAAGTTTCTTTACATGCTAATATGAAGACTGAATCTGACATTTGGAAAACAGGACGGCATGAAAACGCCCAAAAAAAAACCAGGATTCGGTTCCAACACTCTGAGTGCCCATCCACCAGATACCTATGCCCCGTGCTACGTCAGACGATACCCCCCTGGGATATCTCTTTAGTACTGGAGGCTATGTGTGGGGCCCCTTTCGAGCCCCTCCAAACAGCTTTTGCACACCACCTTTCAGATCCGTGGAAGAGAGGTGACAGCACAACTTTTTCCCTGTGCACGCTTTACGCATCTACATGAACAGGACTCACTCTTTTAGGAACACTGAGCAGCTGTTTGTGTGCTTCATCAAGCCCTCTACAGGGCTCACAGTTTTGAAATAGAGGTCTCCAAATGGTTGGTTCAAACCATTGCCCTGGCATATGAGTCCAAGGGTCGCCAACCCCCGGCTCAGATTAGGGCTCACTTTACCAGTGCAGGTCTCTACATCTTGTCCTCTCTTCAAGGGTGCAGCAGTTTCAGAGGTGTGCAGAGTGGCTGGTTGGGCCAAGCCCACCACCTTTTTTCTGCCGGCTAGATGTGACCACGTTGCCACAGGAACATAGGGTTCTGGGCAGGACCACTGATTGTCTGTAGGGTGATAGGAACGCTATCCTTACAGGAGGCTCTTGGAGTTCTGCCTAGTTTGGACCAGCAATCGGGAGTGATTGTAACTCTCCCATAGATATGCGAACGATTCGACTGAAAGAGAGCATTAGGACATGAATATGTCCCCAGTTCTCTGAAGGAGATGAGTGAGCCATCTCTCAAGACACCCTTATTGCCGACAGCCGAAGAGAGGTTTGGCATCAAAGTGGCTTATTTGCGCACAACCATTCGGTTTTGACAAAGTGGACATCCTGCCCACTACGCAGTTGATTGGACATTTGGTGTGATTACAAAGGTCTTCAGCTAATCGTACAGCTGAGAGTGCGCTCCCATAGAGATGGCTCACTCATCTCCTTCAAAGAACCGGGGACATATTCCGAATATTTAGTCTTTTAGATAATACTATCTTCTTTGTCTCTCTTTTTCTTTCCAAATCTTATTGAATGACAATTTTGTATGATAATGTGCTTTACGGAGGCTATTGCTATTGAATGTCAGTTTACGAGAATA
>NC_085878.1:50021660-50041660 GCF_034702125.1 Engraulis encrasicolus
GGACGACATACTGTATGTTGTATGTTTACTGCCAACACTTTTCTGAAGTAAAAAGTTTTCTGTGAAGGGGCCCGCCAGCGGGCCCATCTGAGCGAAGTGGCTACAAAACGGAAAAACAGAGTTCTGATGTGTTGACATAGGGTAGAAGAAATGGGCTGTGGAACATGTTTCCTGTTTCATTTTTTATTGATAAAGTATAAATACTACTGAACATAAATGACTGCAACCGTATGTAACGCAAAAAAGCCAACTGCATATAAAAAGCTGCATTAAGTTCCTGTATATGTGCTTTTCGTGTCTGATACTTATCAGAGCTGATTGATCTTCACATACTCTAACCGTTGCTGAATATTCAGCTCCACAGGAATTTCAGCTATGTTGGTCCTCTGAACCCAACAGTGAATAAAACACAAGTAACAGATGTGTTCTTGGAAGTTGGTGGTGACGCTTGTTTCATTTTTTATTATTATTTTTTCGACATTAAAGATGTATGATTATGAATTGTAGTCGCTAAGTCCACACTTTAGTAACACACATTTAAACCACTTATAAACAATTCCATATGGTCCACACTCAAGTACAACCTGTAGTTTTAGCTTTGCTTGACTGTCAATGCTGTTCTGCTGTTATTTGTTGCTGTACTTCTTAAATATTTTAAATGACTACCATAATTATACAAACTAACTGAATTCATGGACAAACAAATAAATAGACAAATAAATAACATAAAATGATTCATAAATTACGTTCACTGTACATTAGTTTGTCTGTGCATTGTAAAAAAGTAAATGTTGAGAAAACTGAAATTGTCAAGGCAACATGATGCAAACTGTTCTTCAGTTTTAGCCAGCTCTACTGTCTGTTTGGACAGGAGTTACGCTAGCTGTAACACGGTGGGGCTTATGACAAATGTAAAATAAAAGTGATTGTGAATAGTTTCAAAGAAGTATGTAGAGAAATTGAGGCGATTTATGAAATTATAAAGTGCAAAAGTTCTAGCATGTCTGAAAAAAAGCAGGGTCCTCATCAATCATAGCAATCAATCTCAGCAACTGTACGTATAAGCTAAGTGGTGGGGGATTTGTAGTTGGCAGGTCTTCACCTGAAACCACAATGACAAGGTTCCTCAAAGAACCTTCTTTTGCCATAGCAAGAGACCCCCTGAAAGTGCTTTGATTAACCTAGATGTGATTAGAAGAACTCCAAAGTTTTCTAAAAGGTCACTCCGACAGAGAACCGTGCCGGTGCCCGTTCCCGCACCAAATCTTGAACTTGCTGGTGTGTCCATGCCACAAGACTGAGCGTTTGGGAATCAGAAAGTAGGTTCATAATGTGAACCGAAAAATACTTGTTTTTTCTCTGTGAACAGTGACGACAATGTGGACGTCAGGGTGTTCATCTGGTTCATCTCATGGGCATATACGGAAACGTTTAGAACCTGGTATGAACATGGGTTTGCAAGTAAGCACCTTAGTTCCAAACGTAACTGATGCGGGAACGGGCACCAGTACCAGTACCTTGGGGTTCTTCAAAGAAGCAACACTGTACGTTCCCTTAGGGATTCTTCCAGAACTCTGGTTCCCCAGAGAACTGTTAAGTTCCCCACAGTACCAAACTGAAGATTTGGTAGAGGTCTTACTGTACCTAATCTTCAACAATGCCACTATGACCTCAGACATCAGAGAAACCTTAGCAAAACATCAAACAAAAAGCTAAAAAAAAAAAAAAAGTATTGCATGTAGTCGCCCTGATAGTTTGGGTTGTCTCAACATTTGAGCTTTTGCAGTGAGCCGGTGAGTGATTCAGGCTTATGGAGTTGTGCTGTTGAGACTCTTGCCATGGTAAAGGCTTCATACAATTACATATTAACTACTGTGGCACAACGCACAGCGTTGGTTCAGATTTGCCGACTTGCACGACCCTTTGAGCAAAAAAAACAAAACAAAACTTCCCAAAGTGTCCAACTGCACGCCCCTCCAAGCGAATCGACAGGGCTAACTCAAGCACCTTGCATTGCAGACATCGTGTAATTATTATTGCTCCCAATCTACACTTGAGGGCCTGCAGTCCGCTTGGCAGCCCCAAGTCACTCACACAACAAAGGCTTTTGTTCACAATTCAGTACTCTGAGTACCAAAGACAAACTGTGCTCAACACTGCAAGATGCAGATTTTGATGTCCTTAGTGTCCGCTCTCCTGTCATTTCAGCAAGCTGTCTCCCTTAGGGGCAAAACATACCAAAGCGGAACGGAACAGTCGCGGGACGAACGCGGTCTTTCTGCTTAGTTTCGGCCGTTGTGTTTTTCTCTGCCTTGCACACTAGCTAGCTAGCGTGCTACTTTGCCATTCATTTGAATGAGACACCACCGGTGAAAAATACGCTCGAGTTCTATTTTCCAAATGCAGCGCGGCGCGGAGCCGGCTCCCGCGCCGCTGCCGGCCAACTACCACCGGTTGGTGTGTAAGGACAGATATGTTTCAATGTATTTTCACTGACGCCGGTAAAAAACGCGGCCGTTCCGCGACGCTTTACCGCCCTAGTGTTTAAGACCCCCCTTACTTATATGCTTCACTGAGAGGAAAGTTAGCATCATCCATCCACTATGATCCAGTGATCTCGAGTAATCTCTAGGCTTCTTAACTAGAACACTTCAACTAGAAGAACCCGCCTTGCGGCAGACTGTATTTTGGCTGGCGAGTTGGTCTAGTATTGTACTGTTGGATATCAGAACACAAAAGGACCACAAACCTGTCCTCCAATCACAACACAAGACTTTTTTTCTTCCCGTTTGAATCGTTGGGGCAGCTTAGTCACTGTAGCTCTGATGTTTCATAGTGCGCAGACGAAGTTTAAACAATAGCAGTAAGGTCCCGAACACATCCCTCAGCTTTCTGAACCGTGCGGTGTCAGACTATACGTTTCATGTTATATTCTGTTTTGCCAGGGTAGTGTAATCCCAATGGATTAGGCCTCTGCAGACTGTCTCCCCAGTATAAGCCTAGCAAGGAAAGGTGCTACCTCTTGCCGATCTCGTTTTGGCGGAGGAACTGAATGTTGTTGGGGCTGTCCGCCAGTTCGGGGTACTGCTCCACCGAGAGTACGTAGTAGCCGTCGTAGCCAGACACTCTCCCCCCACTGCCCAGTAGCTGCCGCTTCTCTACCTCGCTCCACTGCCGAGCTCCTTCTTCTCCGTCACGCACCCTCTGCTGCTCGCGGGCCCACGCGCTCACCAGCGCCCTCTGGCGGGCCATCTCCAGAATGCGCTCGCGCTCCTCGTCTGGTGTGGTGCCATAGCGCAGGTGGATGGCCACGGTGGAGGTGGAGGTGGTGGTGGTGGTGGAAGAGGAGGTGCCGCCATTGCTGCTGCTGCTGCCACTACTACTCCTCAGCTCCACGTCCACCAGGCGGCGAGTCGTGCGCCCAGCTCCCGCTGTCACCGCTGTCGACTGCCACACGGTCACGTTGACGCCGTTCTCCAGCGCACGGTGCCCGTTCGTTATCCGCAGCGTGGCGAGGTCAGCGTCCGCCGCGCCCAGCTTCACGAAATGGTGCGTGTCACAGCCGTCCAGCATGTAGTGCACGTCCTGCAGGTAGATGGCGCCGTTGAGCACGGATGCCAGCTTCACGCAGTCCTCGCTGGCCGTGGCCAGCGTGTGAGTCACCACCACTTTCCCTTTGCTGATCGCCAACATGATGCCGCGGCCAATCAGGGAGGAGCTGGTGGCGAACCACAGCCAAGGCTTCTCAGCGTGAATGGCAGGGCCCAGGCTGAGCTCCGGCAGCCTCTTGAAGGACAGGAAGGCCTGGGCCTGCCGGCTGACATCCTGCTGCATCCCGAAGATGGGCTGCAGGAAATACAACAGCCGTGTTAGAAAAGCCATCTGAGAAAGATGATGTCAATATCACTGCTTTAAACACTCACCTGAATCCTTTCACACAACCTTACATTGAATTGCTCTGTTCAATAAATTAGAAGAGGGGCATCTATTAATCATCTAATATAATATAGAGATGTTCTATAATATAATACAATATAATATAATATACAAAATACAATGCAGTGCAATACAATACACTATAATAATATTACCTTAGAAGCAGCACTTTTGTCCACAATCCAAAAACAACAGCATAAACATCTTACAACAGCAAAAACTAAACAAATGTGTGAGAAGAGGCAAAACACTTACGGGCAAATCATCCCAAAATTGGCTCTTTATCAGTTCATAGGAGGGGTTGTGGATGTCAAACTTGGGGGATGGAAATCCAGGCACAGTGTTATGCAGATGGAAGCCAAATGTTACCAGCCAGGTGTTCACATCTGGCAAAAGAAAAAAAAAATCACATTTATTTATAAAGTCCTTTAAAAACAACAAATAACCAAAGTGTGCTATGAAAGCATTATAACAATCATCCTCATCATCATCATCATCATCATCATCATCATCATCATCATCACAATAAATAACCTTGAAGGTGCTAATTTGCTTACAGCAGTGATTCTGAAACTGTGGGCCAGTGCCCACCGGTTTTCCAAGTGGGCCTTGAAAACTTGTGTGTGTTGCTGTTGACTTTTGTTTTTGTTTTGTTTTTTGTTTTGTTTTAGTGATTATTGGCTTAGAGGTGGGCCCCAAACATTTGTGAAAATTTCAAGTGAGTTCCAAGTTGGAGAGGGTTGACTTCTAGTATTAGGTGATGATTTGCTTACAGCCCATACCAAGGCCGCAGGCCTCTGTAGTAACGCATACCAAAAATGTTGAGCGCGACACCTACCAGTGTATCTATGTGTGTGTCTCACCTGTGATATAATCTCGCAGGTGGCGGCCATGACTGACGGGGTCGTTGTTCCTGAACATGTACAGGTTGAATGGCCGGGGCTCCTTCCCCACGTCCTTAAAGGCGGTGGGGCACGGAGCCGTCCAGCGGCCTGCCATCACGTCCAGGTCTCTCTCCCCGAAGTGGACCAGCTTGGTCAGGGGGTCGTAGAGGCCACCGTGGAAGCCCAGCGGGAGGTGGAGGTCAGGGTTGGAGTCCTGGTGCACCTCCCCATACGCTGTGTACTGCACCTGGGGGGGCATTCCAGAAACACTCTCTCATATGAGCATAGCATGAAAATAAGTACCGGTTTGCTCATCGTAAAGGCAATACTTTGTATATACCGATTGTAAGTTGTATATATCGAAGATATATTGTAGTGGTGTGCATTGGCACTGCCCTCACGATTCGATTCGATTATGATTCGGGAGGTAGCGTTTCGATTCGATTCAATTCGATTCAATTCGATTCGATTCAATTCTACAATGCATTGCAATACATTACATTTCTACTGAAAGCAAAGCAAATGTTTCATCAGTCATGATGAGGCAATACAAGTAGTCAGATACTGAGCAACATTTTATTGGCTGTTTTCTGTATCAGTCTTGCAGTTTTCAATTCTTTGAAGTGCTTTTATTTCATTCAACATTCATTTGCTCAGGAAATATCCACGGAAGTAATTGAAGCTTAAAAAAATTGCCGCATCTATTATGGAACTTGCCGCATTGAATTGAATCGTCCATGACCCGCATTGTATTGCATTGCCGAATCGATTATTGTTGACACCACTAATATATTGTTTTTAGACAAAACCCTTTTTTTGAAAGATAGATTCGAGAGTGAGAATGATATGCTTTTTAATAATGTTGAATTGAATTGGATTGAATTAAAAATAAATAAACAAATAAAAAATGATAAATAGAAAACCTGTTTGAGCAGCAGGCCCTCTGTGCTGAAGATGGCCAGCGGTGTCCCTGTGTTGTCACAGGCGATGTAGAACTCCTTTCCACTGCTCGTTTCCATAGCGAAGAGGTGGCCCTGCAGGTCGTAGTAGAGCGAGCTGATCTCCAGGCTGCTGTGGTTGTACACATGAGTGATTCGACTCGGGTATGTGAGGTCGGCGTAGAAGTACTGCAGGTGCGTTCCCAAACTGCACTTCGAGGACACCCTTCGACCAAGTCCGTCGTACCGATACCGCACGGTCCAGCCTTGGGACTTGCTGTAGACCCTCTCCAGCAGACCTGGAAGTCAAAATGTCAAAATCAAACTTGTTTATTGTGGATATTGGTAAAAAGTCAAAATGAGCTTGTTTATTGTGGATATTGGTAAAAAGTCAAAATGAACTTGTTTATTGTGGATATTGGTAAAACAGTAACAAAATGTTGCATTTGTTTTCTGCTTGTCTTTCCCATATACACATCCGTACATAACCACACAGATCCTTAAATAGAAACTGAATGCAAAACAAAAAAATGATTAAACAAACAAACAAAACTACACTATTGTATTAGTCTGCGTGTGTGTGTGTGTGTGTGTGTGTGTGTGTGTGTGTGTGTGTGTGTGTGTGTGTGTGTGTGTGTGTGTGTGTGTGTGTGTGCAACATGATCTCCAAAAATTCCGTGCTCCTGGACACGGATGTTAAGGACACGAAATCCGTGTCCAGGAGCACAGATTTTGCCAAAATTCCGTGCTCCTGGACACGGAATTGTTTTCCGTGCTCCTGGACACGGAATTGTTTTCCGTGATGGACACACAGAAGTGCTCTCTCTATACTCCCACAGCTCTATGCTTCCACAGTCTTTGACCTCAGTCAAATATTTTTTCTCCAAAAAACATTTCTTACTGACAGGTTAGGGTTAGGAATTGTTTTGGTCTGGGCACAGCTAGTTTTCTTTCATTCATTATATGAATTTGATAGCATATCAACCAACTGGAAAAGATATTTATCAAAAATATGTCTTTAATGACAGGTTAAGGTTAGGGAATGTTTTGGTCAGGGCACAACTTAAATTGCTATAGCATTATTTTGCTTAGGATTAGCATTTGGTATGTATTTTCTAATGATAGAGTTAACACAGTGCTGTGGGAATATAGAAAGCACTTCCGTGTGCCCATCACGGAAAACAATTCCGTGTCCAGGAGCACGGAATTTTGGCAAAATCCGTGCTCCTGGACACAGATTTTGTGTCCTTAACATCCGTGTCCAGGAGCACAGATTTTTTGGAGATCAGGCTGGTGTGTGTGTGTGTGTGTGTGTGTGTGTGTGTGTGTGTGTGTGTGTGTGTGTGTGTGTGTGTGTGTGTGTGTGTGTGTGTGTGTGTGTGCGCGTGTGTGTGTGTGTGTGTGTGTGTGTGTGTGTGTACCCCCACCTATTGGGAAGAAGAGGGAAACTGGGGTATTAAATGTGGAGGCCAAGGGTAAGTCAGTAGCCTTTTACTGCAGACGGGCCTGTTCATTCTTTAAGGAAAACACTCACCTACATCATAACAACATTGCTACAATATGATAATGCAGAGAGTCTTAAGTAACCGATTAAGACTTGGTCATTACCAGTTTGGTGACAATAAGGTTATAACAGAGGCTCTGCACTAAGGAGTTAAGGGGCAAAGATCAAGGTATGAACAATCTCACATTAGTTATTGTGTTTGTTTGAGTTTCCTGTTCATTATTTGTAAATAAATGCACATCGTCATTTATGACAATAAATGGCATTTGGGCCCACTGGAACATCAACTTCTACTCACCATCTTCTAATTGCACATCAAGACGAATCAACTTTTGTCCCCAGTAGTAGTTAACTAGGGAACAGAAGGGGAAACTGGGAAAAGTTGAGACAATACCTTTGGAGTTGTACTCAAAGATGTCAGCGCCTCGCTGTCGCAGGAAGCCGTCCTCATCCAGCTGATACTGTAGGTCTCCCAGGCGCGTGATGTGGTCGCGGAGGTCATAGCGAAGAGGAATGAGACGAGGGCTGTCGCCAGGGTTCATCAGGTGGAGGTTGCCGTTCAGGTCGTAGTTGTAACGCCAAGACATGCGGTCGTTCAAAGACACCACCTGTACAGATATAATACATTACTTTGGTGGATTTTTAAAATGTATTTTTCTCCTCTTTCTTTATGATGACATTCTTATAGCCATTGATGTATCAAACGTGCATACGCGTGTCACTCGTGTATTCAATTAGGTTGAAGAGTACAATACACAGTAAGTAACAGTAGGGACACATAGACGCGAATTTGGTCACGCAAAGCGAACTTCGTCATTCATTCCTACGAGAGAGGCGAAGGCAAGCGAACAGGGGCAATGCGAAGCGAAATTATTAAACAAAGTTTAATGTCATGCAAATGAGGAACGAATTCGCCTTCCACGGCCCAATCAAACCAACAACATAACTGTTCCATTCCATTTGAATCGCCGCGACAACCTGATGACAGTTGAGCTGTCAGTGAATTTCGCCTCTCTTCGCCTCTCTTCGCCTCGCTCGCTTCGCCTGCTATGTGTCCCTACCGTCTACAGTAAGGTCTACAGTAAGTGGATGTGTGTGCACATGCTAAATAATGTTATTTGTGTACTGTGCATGTAATGCATATATTCTTTATATAGGCCTACGGCATGTTCTGTTAGTGTAGTGTTCCATCTACTTTTAGTGTAGTGTTGCCTGTTTTTCTGTAACAACCAATAAAAACTAAATTACAAAAAAAGAAACACCACCTGCAGCTGGCCGTCCATGTCGTACTCATACGAATACTTGGTTGAGTTGGCGTACGGCCCAACCTTCAGCTCTTTCTTGATGACTCTCCCTGCAGCGTCGTATTGGAAGGAGACCCAGTAGATCACCGTGCGGTACACCTCATACTGTATCTCTTTGATCCTGCCGTGGCCGTCAAAGTGCTTGCTGTAGGTCATGACGGACGTGGAAATGATCTGGTTGATGTCGTAGTAGATCACGCCAAACTTGCCAAATTGCTCCAGCTTCCCGGAGATGTCGTCGTACTGGTACAGGTCGATGGGCATCGGCGTGTCGTTGATGACACCTTGCACGCTGGCCACTCGCAGGCTCCCGTCGTAGGCGTAGTCGAAACGAGCGTTCACCATGCCGTCCTCATTGAAGCGGTATATCTGCCTGTCCACCAGCGCCCCCAGCTGTCGGAAGCGGATAGTGCAGATGAAGGCCTCGTTCTGAAGGTTGATGGTCTTCAGCACGCCCGCCGCCTCGTCAAACGTGAATGTGACCTTGGTGCTGTCGTACAGAACTTCGGACAGCTTGTTCTGCCACCGGTACCGGTACAGAACACGACGGCCCGTTCCGTGGTGCGCGACTCTTAGCAGAAGTCCGTCTTCTCTGTAGTCGATGGCGACGGAGGCGTTGCTCTCAGGCGGCTGGTAGACGTTGCTGTAGAAGCCCAGGGAGCGGACGGTGTGCATGGTGTAGCGGGCCAGGCTGGGCATGGTGACACCGGAGAGGAGGCCGTGGGTGTCGTACTCAAAGACGTACTGCCGCTGACTGGCCAGGAGGAGCACCACAGCCTGGGAACAAACACAAGGAGTGTCGTTTTGTTAAATACATAGTGTATGGTCAAATGCATAATTATTTTGTGGTTGGTTATAACTCAAGAGAATATAATGCCTTTCTTAACTTCACTCTAATATACTGTAATACACTAATGATAAAACAATCAATGACCAGTACATGGTATAAATGCAAAGGGGTCTTGGGTATCCAGAGATGGCTGGGTCCCTGAAAATATCTTATTATTGTCCAAAAGAAAATAAAACATTTTCTTTATCATTAACCTGGACCCCCAGAGGTGTTTTGGTGAGGTATTACAATGAGTATGTATGTTTATTAGCCCAATTGATTATACTCTCTTATTAATGGCTCAATAGCAACTTAAAAAAAGTCATATGGGGAATGGAAACCATTTAATTCCATTGAACCTTTATTAGAATCTGACATCACATGCATCTTCGCATCATGTGACGTTGAAAAAGTTGGCCATGGCGTTGGCCACATTGCGACCAGATTTCCATCTCTGACTGTGCTTGTTCTACATACATTTCATGGTAATGTCCGCAGTTTCACAGCTGTTACTATCAGTTGTTAATAAGTATCACACTTCTGCTCCATTGGATAATCCACTTTGTTTTGTAGGACTATCTGTAATATATTGGCAAGCTGTGAGGCAGCCTCATGATATGCTCCGTGTCCATGCCCAGGTCTTGTCATCAGGGAACTCTTACCTGCTCCATGTAGGTATAGGCCCAGGTCTTGTCATCAGGGAACTCTTACCTGCTCCATGTATGTATAGGCACATGTCTTGCCGTCAGGGAACTCTTACCTGCTCCATGTAGGTATAGGCACATGTCTTGTCATCAGGGAACTCTTACCTGCTCCATGTAGGTATAGGCCCAGGTCTTGCCGTCAGGGAACTCTCTGGTAACTAGTCGGTCCTGGTCATCGTACTCAAGCCGCTCGGCCTCCGAGCCCCACTGCAGAGCACTGATGCGACCGCCACTGCTCCGCGACACGTTGACCGGAAGGAGCTTGCTGCTTGGAGTCCACAGCACGGGTTGACCGGCTGCGTCGTACACGATCTTCAGTAGGAACTTGCGGTGGTCGTCGTATATTCTTTCCGTCCGCAGGAGGCGGTCGTAGTCCACAGATAAGATGTTACGGCCATTCACCTATTGAGGATGAAACAGAGACAGACACAGAAATTGGTACACATATAGCCAGTTACATATACTCCACTTACACTACTGTACTATCTCAACAAGTCTTGCATAGAGGACGAACAGCATCACACCATATGAAAAATGTACAATATCTCCTTAACAGTTGAATCGCCATAACATATCCATAACCCAGTGAAGTCCTAGATGCCGTTATCCATTGACAGTAACAAAGGCAAATACATGTAGGCAAATACATGTATACATGTATTTGCCTTTGTTACTGTCAATGGATAACGACATTATATGTATAAAAATGTGTTCACTACTTTACTTTCTGAGGAAGTCCAACATATAGCAATGGCAGAAACATGCCATGGTTTAGGTCCTATTGAAAGGTCATAACATATCCATAATAACCAGGTTATGTCTCTTTTAGGCCAGGTGTGAGTACTCTGTGCTTCATATGCCTAGCCAGGCCGTACCCTCGTAGTGACGCGACATCTTCAGTGTTGCTACCAGTCAGGTCAAGAGTCAATGTAAGTACTTTCTGAGTTACGGGAACTCCTCCCACTTAGTTGGGAAGCAAACAATCATTAGCTAACCAAGGGAGGCCATTTGGAAAATGCTGTTTGGGAAATGTTAATTGATACGCTCTTGGTCAGACCAAGTCTCAAAGAGACTTGAAAGTCAATGATAATCAGGCTATCATATGGCCACATTAAGTACAGACTTTCA
The DNA here is from genome assembly GCF_034702125.1 of Engraulis encrasicolus. Lineage (NCBI taxonomy): Eukaryota > Metazoa > Chordata > Actinopteri > Clupeiformes > Engraulidae > Engraulis > Engraulis encrasicolus. The sequence continues at coordinate 50,032,888 of NC_085878.1, forward strand.
TACAAAGTAATTGAAAGCAGAAGACACATGAAGCTACAGGCATACAAAGACAGAAATACGGTACAGTAAATAAGATCAAATTAATCAAACATATACGTACAGTATATAGAATGTATGTAGCATATACTATAATACATACCCAACAAGAGCATGACTAATTTACGAAATACAAGGAAGGCATCATCCCTGCTCCTTCTCTTGTGCAATTGCATACAGTAGTATACAGAATAAGACACACACATGCCTTGTATGCAGACATGTGTGTTCTGAATGCAAAAAAGTCGAGACTAGCTGTGTGTACCGTAGGTGGGTTGTGTTGCCTATGAGGCGGCTAAATACATTCACTGTGCTCTTAGGAACTCCATGAGGGTGAAAGTCACACTGGCATTGACTCAAGGTCTTAAATCACACAGCTCTAACTTCTCACCGAATACTTTGAAAAGTGCGAGGAGCAAACTCGCTTGCTGAAATAGACCATAAATGAGAGATATAAGATAAGTATGGTGAACGACTTATTTATCTCCCATACTGGAGGTTGAGAGAGAGAGAGAGAGAGAGAGAGAGAGAGAGAGAGAGAGAGAGAGAGAAAGAAAGAGAAAAAGAGAGAGAGAGAGAGAGAGAGAGAGAGAGAGAGAGAGAAAGATAGAGAGAAAGAGAGATAGACAGAGAGAGAGAAAGAGAGATAGAAAGACAGAGAGTAAAGATAGAGGGGGATAGCTTCTTGCTCTTGTGCTGACCTCAGATAGGGGCTGTCCATGGATTTGATCTTGCCTGCATCAATCATGGGAGAATTCTTAGACCCAATCGCAACATGAATCAGAACTTCAACAGATGTCAAAGGTGTGGCTGGAGAAAGCTGTTTCTCATTGCACAGCAATATACTGAATAACCTTCTCTAGAAGACCAAAGGCTTTCTTTTTGCGTTGCTGTATTGTAGCAAAGGGGAAAAGAGTTGCCCTGCTGGGACGTGAAGTCAATGCTTCCAGGGTGCCAACCTGACTGCCAGAACCTCAGTTTGTTACTCCAGAAGGTTCGCATTTGAGTCTTATTGCGGCAAATGTACTCCACTTTGCTACAGTGCATGCGTTTTATTCAAATCTCTCTCTCTCTCTCTCTCTCTCTCTCTCTCTCTCTCTCTCTCTCTCTCTCTCTCTCTCTCTCTCTCTCTCTCTCTCTCTCTCTCTCAATCACACAAACACATGAGCGTGCGCACGTGTGCAAACACACACACAAAGTGAGTGAAATGACAAAAGGGCAAAAAAAGTTTTGAAAAAGCTCCATTTATCATGCTAGAATTAATTTGCTGTGTTAGTGTGGATGGGAGGTGTTATGCATTTACATATGTATCCTGCTCAATGTGGACGGGGCACGCTAATATCAATGTTGTAATGATGTATTGGAGTCTTTTCAGCAATGAGTGAAGAGGTCCACTGGTGGTGGGCCCACCTGCATAAAGCAGCTATGGACTGATGAAAAACATACCCGCAGCTTTCGCCCAAATACGGTGACCTTTGACCTGGAGGTCTCCTTCCTGAAGCGCCACTCCACCAGGTTCTGTCCACTCTCACTGGGCAGAGTCATGTTGCGGCGCGCCACGATGGGGCACGAGGGCCCCGCCAGGATGTGCGGCTCGGTCTGGTAGTGAGAGTCCATGCCATTGGCAAACAGGATCCTCAGAGAGCGGTCGTAGCCCAACACATAACTGTTACGAAGCTGGTCTACAGAGGGACGAGATAGAAGTGAACAAAATATGATATTAGATTTAGTTTCTACACCAATCATCAGAGTTGTATAAAATGTAGAAGTAGACGTACTCTTAGAGATGTAATTACAACACTAGTGGTATGACACCAGTACATCTACTTTATACATATCTTCCATTTTTTACAAACTTTTCTTTTACTTCTTTTTTATAAACATCTATGTACTCTGTCACTTAGCATCTTACCCACCCCCACCCCCATGCATTTTATTTATTACTTTAAATAATTTATGTGTTTTTGTGTGTGTACTGTATATGTGCGTGCGCGTATGTACTACTACAGCAAAACAATTGCCCAAGCTGGGACAAAATAAAGCTACTTGACTTGACTTGACTTACAGTAACAGAGCTGACAGACATTGGCCTGGACATAATGTGTACTGTATATATTAATGTATGAGAGCATAAAATATGTATGAGAGTGTAATACATTATATGTATGAAGGGTGTCTGCACAGATAATGTTTCCCATACTTGGATGGATGGATAAATGAATGCATGGAATTAATAAATAAATAAAGAAATAGATCGACAGATGCATGGGTGGATGGATGGACGGAGTGATGGATGGATGGGTGGATGGATGGATGGATGGATGGATGCATGAAATTAATAAATAAATAAATAAATGGATCGACAGATGCATGGGTGGGTGGATGGATGGATGGATGGATGGATGGATGGATGGATGGATGGATGGACGCATGGATGGATGTTTATTTTATGATATAGGCATCATCATACCCTGAGAGAGAGTGAAGACAGTCTGTATGGATGTGTGGTTGGTGGAGATGCTGGCATCATCCTCCTGGCCCGATGTGGTCACGGTGACAGTGAAGTCCGTGTCCATGTCACTATGGAGACTCGTCATGACACCAGAAGGGAAGGTGACATTGCAGAGTTTTCCCTCCGTGTCATACCTGCGGAGGACAAAACAAACTTTATACCGGAGCCATCAGCCTGACCTCACACAATTCCATGAAATGACCGTTCCGTGTTTGCATACGGAATCTGCAAGAAGTCATTGATAGCAAAGGTAATAATGATCATAGTAATAAAGAAGTTTCAGTTAAAACGGCTTGTCTGCTACAAAACTAAACTGCCAGGTGGAGGCTCTGTGTGTGTGTGTGTGTGTGTGTGTGTGTGTGTGTGTGTGTGTGTGTGTGTGTGTGTGTGTGTGTGTGTGTGTGTGTGTGTGTGTGTGTGTGTGTGTGTGTGTGTGTGTGTGTGTGTGTGTATGTTTATGAAAGAGAGAGAGAAAGAACCTCCTGTAAAGCTGCCCTGAGTATCATGAAAAGCACTATATACAGTAAAACAGCAGCCACTACACTTTGCATTTGTACAGCAGCACAGACAAGTTACAACATACTCATAAAACGATGTCCAGCCATTAGTGATGGTCTTGCTGGCCAGAAGTCCGCTGCTGCCATGGTAGGTGAACTGCGCCAGCTCGTGGCCCTGTGCCGTGAGGGACTTGAGGTCGTTCTGCTCATCCACCGCCATCCAGATGGCCTGGTTGTCTGGAGTGACGATGCGGACGGGCACTTGGTCGGCGTCCCGTCGGATGCGCAGCGCGTTGCCGTGGCTGTCGGTCACCCCGACCAGGTCGCCCTGGTTGTCGTAGGTGAAGTTGTACTTGTAGTCCCCGGTGATGAGGTGCAGGGTGTGGTGGTGTGTCCCGTTGGCGCTGAACAGATAGAGCTCCTCGGCCTCGGGGGACGCCACCTCGTGGAGGCCGGGCACGGTGCTCAGCGGGGCCCGCGTCCGGCCGATGGCCCTGATCCGGATGTTGCCCAGGTCGGCCACGTACAGGGTGCCGTCGGGCGCCGCCACGATGGAGGACGGCCCGTTGAGCCGCGCGTCTTTGGCGTAGCCGTCGCCCGTCAGGTAGCAGTCGCAGTTCACGTCGTTGCGGCAGTCGCAGTCGGACGGCGAGCCGGCCAGGTGGGTGATCTCGCCGTCGGGCGACACGTACTTGATGCGGCTCAGCTTCTTCTCGTCCGTCTCGGTGATGTAGAGCTCGCCGGCGTAGGACACGGCGATGGCGCTGGGGCTCTCCAGGGTGGTGTGGGTGGCCAGCTGGATCTCCGTGGGCCGCAGGTCCAGCGGGGTCCCAGGGCAGTGCAGAGGACGCCCGGCCACCACCATGGTCTGGCCCCCCTCACACACCCGCAGCACCAGGTTACCGTCCAGGACGTACAGGGAGTTGTCTACGGGGCTTATGGTCAAGTCCGTGGGCCACTCCAGCACAACCTGGGGAGAAAAAAAACAGCACTACAGGAAATTAACATCTCAATGAAGACATAACACACACACACACACACACACACACACACACACACACACACACACACACACACACACACACACACACACACACACAGTTTAGGTATTTGATATAGAACATAAAGTTGATAGTGTGTATGCTCACACAAACACATACACAAGTACGCACGCACGCACATATGCATGCACACACAGATGCATGTACACACACACACACACACAATCTTGCAAACAGCACAGTTTTTTTTTACCTCGTCTGACCAGCACTGTCAGGTATTTGTTGATAGGGGAATGATTAATGGGGGCTAGCACAGACAAGGTGTGAGGGAATGTGTCTTTGTGTCAGAGGGAAAAGGTGTGTGTACGTGTCTGCATATGTGCCTGTGTGAGAGAGCAAGTGGTTTTGTGTGTATAGTGTATTGGTATATGCTCTCTATTACACCTGTACATGATGACATATTCCGGATAAAGGGTTAAAAGTCACATTGTGTCTCATTTTGGTTGCACCCGCACTTAATTACACCCTGTCGCCTTAAGTTGAAGTTTGGAGAGAAAAAAGAAGAATGGCTTGAACACCATACACCCAGAGAGCAGTGATTTAATTTGCTCCCTCCACAAATGAAATGGCTAGACATCATTATAAACTCAATAACTCCCCTGGTGATTGCTTTCTGCTGGTCAAAGTGACGGCGACGCAGAGTGACACCTGTGCTTCTGTCTGGGCATGGGACATGAAGCCTGTATGCCAGCGTATAGGGATTCTTCACTGCAAACACGTTTTGCCTTGTCAGTTTAATCATGAAAATATTATAAACAATATTTGTTTTCTAATGAGGTGAACACAAGTCATTATTTCAGCTGTTATGACAGTGAAGTCCTAAGAGACCTAAGAGAAGTGTTCCCTAAAGATGAATCATGTTTCTTTAATCTGAGTGAACTGTGGACTGAATTGGTTTATATAGGGACTCTGGGAGTCCACCCCAATGGTCCACCAAACTAAAGAATTATTTTCTTTTTTTTGCAATTAACTGGTACATTTTTTGGCAATTAACTTTTTGAAATATAACTGATGCAGGTGAATGAGAGAAGGAACATAATTACATTAGCTACATTTAATTACACTTAGCTGACACTTTTATCCACAGTGACTTACAGTTATTTTCAGTACAGGTTATTGGTTACAGTCCCTGCAGCAATTTGGGGATTAGCTGCCTTGCTCAAGGCCACTTTAGCCATGGAATGAGATAGTGAGTGAAAGGGTGGGATTCGAACCGGCAACCTTCAGAACTAAAGCCCATCTCTTTAACCACTAGGCCACTGCTGCCCCATATAATACCGCAATACAGAGATTACAGCAGACCTGAGACACGACTAATATGCTAACATGTGTCTGGGTCGCTCTTATTCAATTTTAACAGTGTTCTGACTATCTGTGATCTACTGTATACTACACTAACGGTGTAAATTGTGACATTTATTTTCCCAAAAAAATCAGACAGATACCACAGTAATGGACATATTACATTACATTACATTTCACCTAGCTAACGCTTTCATTTTAGCAACTTACAGTTATTATTTGTCAGGGTATTGGTTACAGTCCCTGGAGCAATGTGGGGTGCCTTGCTCAAGGGGACCTCAGCCATGGTTGGAGGTGTATGGAGAGGTGAGGGTGGGATTCGGACCTGCAACCCCTAGATTGAAAGACCAACTCTCTAACCACTAGGCCACGGCTGCCACATATAATATCAGGCATTACATCTATTAACAATTGCTGGGTAAAATTGCCCCTACTTCTCAGGACACCTACTGCTCAGAGGACGAAAACGTCACCAGCAAAAGGATGACCTCGTTCATTAGAGTTTGGTTGGTACAATTGTGATTTTGGTCTTTGAGCACTCCATTTGTCATTCACCAGTTGTTATCCAACTCAGTTGACAATTGGGCATTCACTTAAAAACCAATATAAAAAGGGTAGTCATGGCTGAGTGGGTACGTTGTACCGTCCCTCTGCACCGCACCATTCAGGATGGCTGTTGTGCTACAGCCTTTAACAGGCGTGCATAACGTCTATTTCGTTGTGGGCATTGGGAGGTGTGCTATGTATGCGTTGTTGGCTGGGTTAGACAGCTACACAATAGTAGCAAACACAGAACAGTTGGTCTGTATAGTATGCTTAAGCTTCAAAAAATATAAACTTCATTAAAAGTGCACTGTGTAGGATTTTGGCCAGTGTAGATATTGCAACTATGTTGCTCATTGAGACTGTGGCATTCTCTCACAGAGTTAGCAGATGTACAATAGTCATTGTGTTTGTACCATAACTTTGTCCTCTGAACGATCAAGGTTTTCATTCTACACAACAATTTGGCTTGCGTACGATAATTTCCTCTGCAAAACCCCCAAAAACAATAATTTTGAGGATTGGCTACAATAGTTCAGCATTTTACATTTCATCACCTGACTGACGTCCATTGCGCCGTCACACGCCAGAGGACGAGCGGAGGCCAGATCGTTGGAGCCGACCACGGTGGTGATGACCCCGGCCTTGTCCACTTTTCTGATCACCGTTCCATCGACAAAATAGATCAATCCATTCCGGTCCACAGCGATGCCTATGAAGCAGAGACAGGAGAACAATACAGATGATAGAGAGACATGCAATACAAACCGGACAGACTCTCTCCCGCCCCCTCTCTCTAACACACACACACACACACACACACACACACACACACACACACACACACACACACACACACACACACACACACACACACACACACACACACACACACACACACACACACACACACACACAGAGAGACAGACAGACAGACAGACAGACAGACACACACACACACACAATTACCATACAATAATAGTAACAGTTAACAGCAAAAACTGTACGTATAGAGTATATATATACTGTACGTATATATTTTGCTGCAAAAAAAATCTTCCATCAGTGTCTCTTCTCTCACATCAGTGCTATAGAGAGAGGTGCAGGCTAACACCACAATGTGTTTGGCACGTGACAGTGTGCCCAAAATATGAGGGCCTGATCTGGGTAAATGGATGCCGAAACCATGGCAACCACCGTTGTGTGAATGGATAGGAGTCTCCTTGGGTGGCTTCTGACTGGAAACGAGACCTAAGACATAATCACACACACACACACACACACACACACACACACACACACACACACACACACACACACACACACACACACACACACACACACACACAAGCTGAAATACACAGACCCCACAGTCTACTCCCATACACATACTCACAAATGCATGCGTGCGCAAACACACGTACACATGCACACACGAATCCCAGTTTCCACACCTCAGACATGCATGCACACAAGCACTGTAACGCCGCATTATGTAATAACGGTGCAATATCTAATAATGTAACAAATTATTACATAATGCGGTGACAATTGCCGCATTGTGTAATAATTTACGCATTTCGTAATAAATTTCTTGAACGCATTTCGTAATAACTTTTTTCTCATCTTGTAATAAATTATTACAAAATGCGAAATTTATTACGGAATGCGGCCGCAACTTTTTTTTTTGATGGAAATGTAATAACATGGTGCATTATGTAATAATCTATATGGATATGTTTTTTCTGCACTTGGATTCAGTGGCAACGGCACACACATAGTCTCAGTGACATGGTAGTCACTGCCCTTTTTTTTGCATTAACAACATTTTCAGAAAACTTTGTCAAAAATAACGGCTGCTTCTTTTAAACATTTAGAATCCGACGTAGAGGGAGTCGCCGCGTTCTACCGACATACTAAGCACCGCAGAGAATAGGCCAGGTTCTAATATTGTAACACCTTTCCAGACCTATAGGCTAAATTTCAACAAGTGAAATGGCCTTAAACAGTGGCAGTATCCACCAGATACCGTCTGAACCGTTTTATTATTTAAAATAATAATCATATTTTTTTTGTAGGTTTCCTCCATGTCAATGCGCTGCAGCAGCGCCATGAGGGTGTGCCAGACCGTTATTATGTGGCACTTCATTAGGTTTCAAAATAACATTGTTAACCTAATAGAATGTCTGATTGATATAAACTCTATTTGTGCATATAGCATATTTAATTTTATGTTTTCGATGTGTTTCCCTCATTGTGGAGATTCTCGGTTGGATCCAGAGTCCTGAGTTGGGTAGGCTAGGTGTAGCCAAAATAATCCCCCTCCCCATCACAGAGCTATCGCGCACTACCACCACCACCGACTGTTTTTATTGCCCCAATCCCCCACACTTTGTTTGCACAGTAAGATTGTCATTATTAGGGTATGTCACATGACTTTTTTGGAGTTTATTAACGCTGCTGTACTGGCTCTTGCAGACAACATTGCTCTGCGAGAAAGATCATCCCTGTCTTCCTGGCGATTCATCCCCTTTGTCATCGTCCCTCTTTTCCTGTTAGTAATTTGGACCTGGCATGTTTATCCCCGTAATTTGTAAAACCGGCAATCAAACGTGCGCGTAGCACTTTACAGTGAGAGTAAAGACGCAGGTATCCTCTCTATCAAAGGAACGCTTTCTCCGCGTGTGGTGTGCTAGATTTTCCGTATCCTCATGGATTGGCAAGACATGTTGGGAGACTTCAATTCAATTCAATTTGGCAAATAGCCTAACGTTGGCATGCTGATGCAAGCTCGACGGTGAAACAAGACTCATGCAAATAAT
>NC_085878.1:50046660-50081660 GCF_034702125.1 Engraulis encrasicolus
ACTGTGTGTATGTGTGTATATTTTAGTGAGCGTAGTCTCATGACGATGCACTGAACTCGCAGCCATGTGGATATCTGGGGCAGCAGTCTATTTGTTACAGCTTTGCCCAGCGCCACAGCAGACAGGCTTCAGTGGTCTGAGACGAGCCTCGTGCGTCATCAATCTGTCGTCTGGAAGAAAGTTGCCATGTGGACGCAGGGGAGATCAACACCAGGCCTTTTAAAAAAAAAATACTGAAACCATCCCGATCCAGGCAGGAGAACTTTATCTCAAACCACTGGGTCATAAAAGTGTCCCACGCAAGGATGGAGAGTAAAGAAAACCCTGAGGTGATGACAGGATTCATTTTTCAAATCGAAAAAAAAGAAAAAAGCCACAGCAAATCATTAGCCTGTGGCGTCCCAGGTAGACAGCCAGGCTGCATGTCAGCCCTCCATCAGCATTATCGCCACAACTCGAGAGGACGGTGTTTGTCAAGAACAGCTGCTTCGTCGAGATGGGCTTGCAATAGGCTGTCACCACATCACAAACCCAAAACCCTAAACTCCTAGATGCACCACTGTAATGCGTTGCAAGGCTCCACTTGACGGGTAGCTCACGTCGACAACCTATAAGGACACCGAGTTATCGCGGCAACCCATAGGAAACCCATGAGGCGGCTGAGTGAGGACACTGAGAGACCTGTCATTGGAGTTGACACGTGCAGCACGGAGCTTTAGGGGAAGCAGGCTCTGGCAAAGCCCCCCGGCTCAGCTCTCAGTCCCGGGCTACGCCTAACGTCTCCTCCTCTGAGGCCTAAATGCTGAAACACTGTCAAATTGGCTCTGCCAAGATGACAGCATTGCTCAAGACGCAGCGAGACAGAGAGAGAGAGAGAGAGAGAGAGAGAGAGAGAGAGACAGACAGACAGACAGACAGACAGATCCCCCCTCCTCAGTCTCTGTCTTTCTTTCTCCATTTCCTGCTGCACCATCATTTCCTTTCCAAAAGCAGTGTGTGTCTTATCAACTGCCAGACGTTATTCCATTTCATGTAATATATGCGATGCATCCTGAACTCCTACTGAACCCCTGATTTTGCCAAGCGCTGCCGCAGGAGGAACATGTGCAGGTGTATATGGATGAGAGAGAGAGAGAGAGAGAAAGTTTAGGGGGTGTTGGCTGGCTGTTCCCCCCACCTTTGGGTCCTGGGAAAGAAGCCTTTTTGTGGATGGTGGCCCTCCATCTCCACACTGGGCCTCATTAAAGAGAAGACAGTGCTCTCCTGTCCCCACCACCTCCATGTTTGCATTTGGGTGTTTGAGTGTGTGTGTGTGGGCGTGTGTGTGTGTGTGTGTCTGTATGTCCGTGTGTGCATGTATATTCAGGTACTGTGTGTGTGTGTGTGTGTGTGTGTGTGTGTGTGTGTGTGTGTGTGTGTGTGTGTGTGTGTGTGTGTGTGTGTGTGTGTGTTTTGTGTGTGTGTGTGTGTGTGTGTGTGTGTGTGTGTCTGTGTCTGTGTGTCTGTGTGCGTGCACGCTCGCCTGCATATTGTGTGCACAATCACTCTTTGCTCCTCCCTCTCTTCCAACAGCATAGAGTAACCAACATGTCACTCTACTATCACTCCCTCTCTCTCACACCATCATCTACACAGCTACACAGCTATCTTCACCTCTTTCTAGAGCTCTTATCTCATTGTATCTTTCCACTGTCTTTTCCACTGATCCCAATGACTTGGTTGGCTATTAGTAGTACTCTGCCCCAGGGCTTGACATTAACTTTTTCACTTGCCGGCCACTGTGGCTAGTGGTTTTCCCGAGTCACTAGCCATCCAGCTATTCTACTAGCCACAAATTGTATTTTTTATTTTATTTTTTATCATGATGCTGTACATCTAACCTCAGAAGATGGGGTGCTTTAAGTAAGAATATGATTGCAAGTGTTTCTACCAAGGAATAAAACAAACAAAATGAAACAAATAGGAAGTGCGTACCGGTAACTGACCTTGTTCTTGATACACTATTCTGATATGTCATACCATAGAATAAGCTACCTGCCAAATTGGCTAGTGACCCTGAAATTGTTACCAGCCACAGCCAAGTTTTACCAGCATTTGGCCGGTTTGCCGGTGTCAGTGTCAAGCCCTGCTCTCCCCCCACCTTTGGGTCCTGCGAGAGAGGCCTCGGTGGCTGGCCCTCCATCCCCACACTGGGCCTCGTCGAAGGGCAGACAGTGCTCTCCCGTCCCCACCACCACCTCCACATTCTGCTGGGGCTCTACGGTTCCCCCCAGTGCCCGCGGCCTGTAGATGCGCCGTGAGTTGGTGTCCGAGACGTACAGCTGCCCCGTCACCGGGTCCGTGGCCAGGTAGTAGCGGTGGGCAGGGTTGTTACTGGGTAGAGGGGAAAAAAAGACAAGTAGAAGAGATGAGAACTGTACGGGGAGAGAGAGAGAGAGAGAGAGAGAGAGAGAGAGAGAGAGAGAGAGAGAGAGAGAGAGAGAGAGAGAGAGAGAGAGACAGACAGACAGACAGACAGAGAGAGAGACAGAGAGAGAGAGACAGAGACAGAAACAGAAACAGAAACAGAAACAGACACAGAGACAGACACAGAGAGCGAGTCAGGAGGTTATGGAGAGGGAGATTGAGAGGTGACAGAAAAGACACAAAATAATACAGAGCTGGAGAGAGAATGCAAGCACATTGGAAATGGATGGACAGATTGACTTGGACGGTCAGAGAGACAGCCAAGAATGCAGACACAGACACGGAAAGAACACAAGACACAGACGGACAGACAGAGAGAGATGACAGCGGAGAGACCGACAGATGACAGTGACACGCAAGATGTACTGAGCTGAGTTGGCAACTCACTGAGGAGAGAGAGAGAGAGAGAGAGAAAGAGAGAGAGAGAGAGAGAGAGAGAGAGAGAGAGAGAGAGAGAGAGAGAGAGAGAGAGAGAGGGCAGTTGGAGAAGGAGAGATGGAGACAGAAAGAACAGAAAGGAGGAGCTGTCCACTGTGGAAGTTTGCAGGGGGACAGATGTTTTGGTTGCCCCAATGAGAACAGCCTGATACAGCAAGCAACCAAAATGGCATGTGAAAAACAAAGCTGATAAATGGAATATTCATGATGATTATCAAATCCTCAATGTACAGTATGTATACACTCTGTGTGTATGTGTGAATGTACATGTTTTTGTATGTGAGAAATGAGGGTACATGTGGTACAACGTTATACATTTCGCTACAAAAACTCTCCTTTCAACAGATAATACCATGTTGAACCTTACCCCGCGAACACATCAGAAGAGACCAAAGCTACAAAGAGTCGCTGGACTGTCTTCATAGCAGGAGCCACATGAGCTATAAAAGCGGCCGTTAAAAACAGAATGCAAGCATTCCAAATGTCCAATTGGCTGTGGTGGCTGTTGCCGAACTGCATCTATGAGTGTGTTTACATGCCATTTCGTATCCTGAATATGATTGTGATATTAAGTAGCCCGAATTTGCATTTGAACCTATAAACACCTTTTCCCGACTTCAGTATCCTGCATAAGCCCTTATTCAGGACTTTGAGAAATCGGGATATGCTAGGTGGAATATTCATACACACATTGAGGATTCTATTACGGCCAAGAATTACTTACTTACTGGGATATAACGCTCTGTGCTCATATAAACACCTTATCCCGAATGTGATCATAGCCGGGATATGCCTCACATTCGGGATACTGAACTGCATATAAAGGCACACATTGTTTATTTGCACAACATTTGTTGGAGTTCAACCACAAACTGTCCCTCAAATTGCCTCTTGTCGCCCACATTGCTTTTGTCTCCTCTGTCGCCAGCGACTTGAAAAAAATGTCAATTACTTCCATCACTGGTGTCGCTCTAGTCGCTTTTGGTGTTTGTGCCATTAGAATATACCTATCTGAAAGGGCACTATTGTACATTGTTCAGCAAAAGGGAACTTCCCCAGTCCTTTCCCTGTACTCTCTCATGTTGTTGCACCGCTTCCCACCAACGCATTATCTTTTCTTCTGCATGTTGTGTAATCCTCCACACAGTATATTTTCTTCCATTCCTTTCTATTCCTTTCCCTCTCTCTAGTAGGTGTACAGCAGCCTGACATGCTGCAGTTATATTTATATTTGTATGTGTGTCTGTTTGAGAGAGAGAGAGAGAGAGAGAGAGAGAGAGAGAGAGAGAGAGAGAGAGAGAGAGAGAGAGAGAGAGAGAGAGAGAGAGAGAGAGAGAAATGCAGAGCTAACACTTGCCTCCTTTTGACTAACCACTTGGGCAGAAACAGATGGCTAGAGATGGCAACAGAGAAGGGAGAGAGAGAGAGAGAGAGAGAGAGAGAGAGAGAGAGAGAGAGAGAGAGAGAGAGAGAGAGAGAGAGAGAGGGACAGAGAGAGAGAGAGAGAAGATACAAGAGAAGGGGAGAGTTTGCAGGGGAAGGGAAAGCAAGGGGAAATAGATGTGCGTGGGAAAAGACATCACTCTCTTAGGAAATTGATGTCTCTACCTTTTTATGATTTCGTTCTACCGTGAGCCTTCACAATAAATAATTGATTAGCTATGTTACGCCAGACTCTACCAGACGTCACTGAGCCAGAACACAATGCGTTGGCCTTTGCAGACGATTGTGGACCCGACAGCACACGGAAAAAAGCATAATGTGGAGGAACAAGTAGTGACTTCACAATTGGAGTGTAAAGTATGTGCTTTTCATCCGTTCTTCCCGTCTCGATGCCCTTGCTTCCTCGGCAAGGGTCAAGGCTACAGAGGCCCTGCTGCATCAGGGCTACAGAAGCCATTAACGCTCCTAACACATGTGTACATGGGAGGAGGGAGACAGGACAGCTTCAAGGTAGAATCACTTACCTGTGCCTGAAGTCTTTATTCCTGGGAGCGGTGCAGTCCAGGCGGAACAGGAGAGAAGAGAGAGGGACAGAGAGAGAGAGAGAGAGAGACAGACAGACAGACAGACAGACAATAAAAGAATGGGGAAGGAGAAGAACAAAGGGGTGGAGAAAGAGGCAGAGGGAGTGATGTACAGAGAGGGACAGGGAGGGAAAAGAGGAAAGACAAGGACATGGGGGACAAAAGTTGTGAAAGAGTTGTACAATGGGTGTTCACCTTGGTAGGATTATTTTTGTCTCTTTGTATCCACGGAATAACATTTATTTGAGGCACGTTGCCCCTGCATTGAACAGCAAGCTACTCTCTCCCATTCTCACCAAGGCACACCAGACATTTATAAATCAAAGGTTCCTCCTCTGGCATTGTAATGGATTATTGATCAGACAGGCACTAATGAAAGAAGATAAATATTATCTGGGAGAAATTATTAGTGTGCTAGGCAACACAGACACCAAAGTATTAGACAATACACTAATTTCATTGTTTTGTCTGTTCTAGATTCATTCATTCATTCATTCATTCATTCATTCATTCATTCATTCATTCATTCATTCATTCATTCATTCATTCATTCATTCATTCATTCATTCATTCTTTGTTCCATGTCACTGTTACTCTTCCAAAATTATTCAATGTCTTATTACATGCTGTATCTCATGCTCTTTTCAGTTCTGTATCTCTTAACCTATAATGCTCACACAATAATTTCCATCCCGACTTTCTTTTATATTCGTCTTTTATTAACTGCATCTCTTGATCACTTGCCATCCTATCTACCACTGCCTCCTCCCTACTGATCCCCTCTATTGTGCTATGGAATAGCAAAGACACCTGCCTGCTATAGAGACTGAAATTACTAGCAAGCAACGTTTTACCAGAATTTGACTAGTTAGCAGGTGATAATGTGAATCCCTGCTCCTCTCCCTTCTTAATGTGAGGTCATCTTGTTGATATTGAGAGGCATGCCTGTGCCTGTTCTTGTCTGGACAGCCTGCCTCTCATCTCTCTTATCTTTCATTCTGCACTGCTTTTATACTGAACTCACGGTTTATTATTGTATTGAGGCTTACGAAATGCTTTCCTCTTATCATCTCACTGTGGTGGAATTGCTGCATGAGCTGGTAAGCATTTTGCAGCCATGGAATACAAATCACCTATTGTTATATTCAAACCTGTTTACATATTTATGCAAAGGCCACTGAGGTACCACTGCCTTTGCTTTTTTTCTTTACTGGGCTTTCTGCCTCAACTACTTTCTTGGTTTGAAACCGTGAATCAAAAACAATTATGGCATAAGCTAACAAGTAGTGCCAAAAAGAGAGAGATGCTAAAGATAACATGATGCTAAGATGCTTTTAAAATCAAAAGATGTCAATGAAAAAAACGATGAGGAAATTTTATTTATTTTGTCCCTGACAGAGGAGACGCCCAGAGAAAGCCGTCAAGAACAGATTGAGAAACATGTCTTCAACAGGCACATTTCTTGTATGAGATCAAGTTATGAAACATAGGCTACTGTAAAAAAACATGTACAACTATGATATGTGATATGGATCCCCCTGGGTCTGAAATAAAGAAAGAATTGAATTGAATTTACTACTAGCCTACATACAGTAGTACTATTAAAATATAGGCTATGTAGAAAAATATGGAATGCCAATTGATATAAATGACAAAGGGAATGGGAATTGGACCAGTCTACCACCATGTAAGACACATTATAAGCCTACCGTTCTCATTTGCTCTCTTTGCTCCTTTCTTACTTCATTGGAATATCTTTCCAATAGAAAAGAATAGCACCACGCTATGCTAGGTGGGTCTCTTTGACTGAGAATGAAAACCCATTTCAAGGTGACCTAAAGGTGATTCACTCATGATTCATACAGCAATGTAAAAGCCTCTCTGAATAGCCTAATTCAGGGTTTCCCAAAGTGGGGTGCGTGCACCCCTGTGGGTGCGCGGCTTGCCATAAGGGGGTGCATGAGCTGAATGCAATGACTGATATGTGTGTTTTCATACAGAATTCCTGAACATTATGTAGTTTTTAATTTTTTGGTGAAGAATTGTATGCTTGAAGGGTCCATCTGAAGTGTAATTTATAACTCCTAGACTTGTAATAATGGCAGAAATAACGTCAGGGCTATTGGAAATGAGGATTGCCCAAAATGTGCGGCTGTGCAACATTCGCTTAGGGGGTGCGCGAACGATATTGAACTGTACAAGGGGGTGCACAGGTGGAAAAGTTTGGGAACCGCTGGCCTAATTCAATTGGCAGCAAAGAAGCTGCAGGTAGAGGGACGGTAAAAGGGCAAGGCTAGGATGAAACTGGTGTTGAGAGGGCTGGTGCAGTACATCTGGTACATCTTCGTGTGCCATAGCTCAGGGAAAATCAAACACTTTTTGCAGCAGTGGTTGACTTTAAAGTTAGCATGTTGTCAAATTACAAATTTATCACAATCCGCCAGTTAGCATACATCACAGTAGGGCAATTTTATCTATTGTCCAACTGTGTGTTTAGCCTGATAAGTTCCCCGCGTATGTGACGGAGTGACCATTACTAGGGCTGTGGGTTCCAACTGCCATGCTAATGAGCCTGGCTCTTTGGACTGGCGGTCAGAGGCCCAGTTTGGTACTCCAGTAGGTCCAGCTACTGCCCTACCCTATAAAAAGAGTCAGAAGTGGGATGGCTGCCATGAGGTGCACCCAGACCCGGCGAGGTTACTCTACTCCCCTTTGTTACAAGGCAATTATTTTCTCTTGCCTCCTGTCAGATTGTCTGTTGCTATTGCCTGCTTTGTGTTGTTTTCACTTGGATTCTGTTGCTTGTTTCTGATGCATGTGTCTGCCTCTGGTTGTCTCTACATGCTGTGTCCTGTCTTTGCTCCCTGTTTATTCAGTCCCTTTGATGTCTTTCTTACTTCATTTTGTCCTGTTTTGTCCCAAAATCCAACAACTACACCGATTCTTATGTAACAAAAACAAATATAAAATTCTATTGTTGTTGTTGTGCGCCCATAGTCAGAGAAGAAGCCTTAAGGTTTTGTTGCCTGTCCCCACAGCAGTTGCATTTGGAACCAAAGTGCTAACCAGGGAGCTGACACCAGGTTTTGTACTTTACCACGTCACATGTTACCCTGATTAACCTGCTGATGTCTCCACATTGTCATCATAGTTTGCAGAGAGAAAAAAACTTTTCGGGTTCATGAACACCCTGCTAGTGTTTTCAGAGCTGCATATGCAACACCAGCAACAATAATGTGGGCCTACACTATTGTCCGTGGCGTTGGTGTTGCGTACCGCAGGTGTGGTCTAACCTGAGCTCCATGATGCTGCTGACGTTTCTGGAGGGGTATATGCGGCGGATGTAGTTGAAGTCTCCGACGTACAGGCTGCCGTCCAGGCCCCAGGCCAGAGCCACGGGGGCCAGCAGCTTGTTGCCCTCCGCCTGTCCGTTGCAGCTGGGGCAGGAGATGCTGCGGCGCCGCCCGTTACCCATCACCGTGGAGATGACTGGGGGCAGCAGAGAGAGCAACCTCTGCTCACCGCTGCCTTTGTACAGGATACCTGTGGACCGAGGAAACAATGCTAACTTAACATACAGATGTTGTAAAATGGGATGAAAGAACAGCAAACGCTGCCCACCAACAAGTACACATGAAGAGCTCTTTTCCAAAATGAGATATATCCATTTTATAGAATGTTGGGAAATTGACATTTTTGTATTGGGCATTCCATTGAATTGCATTACAAAATGCATTTTACAGAGGTTTAAAAAGCATGTTCTCAAAACATTTGAATGGCAAGAATTCACACATAGATGATAGGACTACTTATCAGTCAATTCCAATAATAAAATGCGAAAAGTCAAAAATGGTGGATACCGCGTTTTGGAAAAGAGCTCTTCACATACAGCGGCGTACCTGTGCATGGGTGTGGGAAACCTGCAGTTGTTTTCATTACCTAACCCCCTGGAGGGGGTTGGGCCAGATAATGCATGACCTTGTCTGTCTTTTTGTCTTTGTGCCTTTGCCCACTGTGTGAAAGCCCACCTGAGAAACTTCCATTGTCAATGTGACACAGCACTTCACAGCACACAGTGCTGAAATCGAATTGATGCCTCACCCGTGTGAGGGGGCAGCCCCAAACAGTGCCTGAACAGAGCAATGCGGCAGGACGGTATGCTCAGGGTACCTCAGTCATGGAGGAGGATGGTTAATTACACCCACCAACCTGGCCGATGAGGAGTCGAACCAGCAACCTCCAAGTCTGATGCCCTAACCGCTGTGTGTGTGGGACGTCTGCAGGGGGCACCAAACACACATCAACATCAAATGCATCTAGTGTTGGCCAGGGGGAAAGTTTCCTATCTCTGAACTTGTTTCCTTTAATTTGATTGTTTATGAATGGAACTAGTGCACATTGTTCATATTAAAGTTGCTTTTTTGCTTTGGACCAGAATAGCAAAGTGCAGTCTTACCATGCAGTCATACTAATTTAATTATAGTGTATAGAGAGTCTAGACTGCTGATCCGAGTGTAACAGAGGCTAACTAGCACAGAGTTGGCGTGGAACATTGGTAAACCTCCCTCCGATAGCCTCATACAGTCTCGTGCCGTTGGGCCGAGAGACTAGTCTCTTGGCCCAGCGGTATCTTACTGTGTCTCCCATTGCCGGACCGATGTAGTTGACGAGATCGCACGTTTGATCCCCGAGGGGGGTGAACAGGTGCAAGATGAGCTCCGTCACACGAGTAACGATTTCAGGAAGGTTTACTATTGTTCGCTCCCTCATCTTTGTCCCTCCCCCATTTGCTGATTGGTCCGTTGACTTGCAACACGAATAGTCTCCTCCCACAAGGCCCCGACCCAGACGTAACATGGAGGGAAATGTACAGATGTCAAGACCAGGCTACCATACTATACGTGTACTGTATATAATACAATATACTGTATCAAGAACCAAACCCAGTCTTGGTATACAGTATATAGCTCTATGCACAATGGAGATTGTACACATTACAGGGTGGAGTGTCGGGATGCAGGGAAAGAGAGAAAATTAGACTACATTATATATAACATTACATTGCAGTTGGCAGCCACTTTTTATCCAAAGCGACTTACAATCAAGGAAATAATCACCGCCTACACTTGTACCAAGTGCACAGCAAATATACAGAACAATAAGTGCAGGTGCCAAGAAGGGATAGTTTTTTTTAAAGTACATTAGCTCAGGGTGAAGTACAGTACACACACATACGCAACATGCCAGAACGGTAATCCCCAACCTTTTCTTGGTCTGAGGGCTACCAAGGGCTATACCTGAAGGCTACTGAGGGCTACCCGAGGGCTACTTGTTTGTTCTAAATCCTCTACCGATGTCTTTACATCATTCTCAAATCACACTATGATTGAATGATAATCTGCGTATAGGTTATAAAGAAATATTCTTTATAGGTAATAAAGAAATAATCTTATATAAAGAAAAACATTAACTGTGAAAATCTTGTCCAAGTCAATATTTTTTTATATCCTTGGCGGGCACCTCAGAAGCTCCTGGAGGGCTACCTGGTGTCTACCCCGGTACTGAAGCTGCGAAAGCACTAGTGTAGTAAAAAGTCACGATAGAGAAGAGTCTTTACTTGCTTCTTGAAGGTTGCAAGTAAAGACTCTTTCGTGATTATTTACTGCACTCGTGCTTGAGATGGACAAAGTGCTTGAGAAGGAGAAAGAAATGGAGTTTCTGGGAGAGACAGAAAGAAGAGGAGCTAAGTTTGTTGAGAAGCGGACGAGAGGTCAGGAGGGGTAGGGTGGAAAAGCGATCAAAAGAAATGTTAGAGGAGGAGGATGTGAGGAGAGGCAGGAAGGTGGGAAGAGGTGATGTGGAGAAAATGGAGGAGATGATAGTGAGGCTGAGGCGAGAGGAGGAGAGGAGGAGGAGAAAGAAATGTGCAGAGAGGAGAGGAGGAGAGAAGTGATGTAAGGGGAGGGAAGTGGAGAGGAAAAGGGAGGGGGGTGAGACAA
Source organism: Engraulis encrasicolus (assembly GCF_034702125.1). NCBI lineage: Eukaryota > Metazoa > Chordata > Actinopteri > Clupeiformes > Engraulidae > Engraulis > Engraulis encrasicolus. The sequence goes on from NC_085878.1 coordinate 50,057,591, forward strand.
GGGTAGAGGAGGTAGGAAAGGGAGGGGTGAGAAGAGTTGATTTGAGGGGAATGGAGTGGATACAGCTGAACAGAATTGTCCGAGTTGTTTTGCCAACATCTTAGCACAGCATGTCCCAATTTCAGAGACCATCCGCAGCAGAAGAAGCTCTCTTCACTGAATGACTTTCTCTTTCTCTGTCTCGCGCTTTCTCTCTCTCTCTCATTCCCTCTTCACAGGATGACTCTCTCTCTCTCTCTCTCTCTCTCTCTCTCTCTCTCTCTCTCTCTCTCTCTCTCTCTCTCTCTCTCTCTCTCTCTCTCTCTCTCTCTCTCATCACACGATGACTCTTTCTCTCTCTGTCTCTCTCTCTCATTGCACCTGGGGGAGAACAGCACACTTGCCTTACAGCATAATCAATGACGAGGATCAGGAATGCCTTTACATTGAAAACATCGAAGCAAATAAGATTAAAGCGGATTAAACATTTAAGCACTGAATATTAAGATGAGTTTAAAGGCTTCAGCCACATCAAAGGCTTTGGACTGTGGGTTACCTGTGGATTGCTAGGGCTCACGCTAGACAATGCTTTGATCATTTTCTCACTCACTCTCACATTTGACTCATTTCTTCAAAGAAAGAGGGAAGCCAAAGAGCAACTTCAAAGGGTCGAGCCGAGCCAACACAAATGAATTATTCATATCCAGCAACATGCTAGAATGCCGCTGCCTGCTTTGCTCTGCCCTATTAATCACTTCAATGGCTCTGCTGCAAGCCCTTCTGTGATTGGCTGGGTATCAGCCACGTCCATTCTAATTGGCTTAGGACGCGTGTCTGCTCATGGAATGTGCAAATGTGATTGGCTGAGCCATGGTTGCTGGGTTTGTTTCATAGCCTTTGAGAATGTTGATGCTCCTCCTCTAGATGACGGCTACACAGTGTGTTTCCAGTGTTGATTTAACACGTATAGTAGAATTCAATACTTATAGAGTATGTCCTACTCTAACGGTTGAATTAACACTGCAAAAATTACCGTGCACCATCTTACTCCACTACACACCTGACATGGGCTGCCATTTGTCTTGCTAGCGCTTAAATGAGCAGAAACTTACCAGCACCCTTCCACTTTAAACAGCTCCTGTGTGTGTGTGTGTGTGTGTGTGTCCGTACTTGTGTTTGCATGTATGCTGTGTTAAAATGTTTATTGTGCTGTTTTCTCTGTCCGTGTCTCACTAACTCTCTCTCTCTCTCTCTCTCTCTCTCTCTCTCTCTCTCTCTCTCTCTCTATGTGTATGTGTATGTGTGTGTGTGTGTGTGTGTGTGTGTGTGTGTGTGTGTGTGTGTGTGTGTGTGTGTGTGTGTGTGTGTGTGTGTGTGTGTATGAGTGTGCGCGCGTGTGCGTGTGTGCCTGTGTCCTCACTGACCTCACTTTCTACGAATAATGGGACCAATACTAGACTTTTTTAATAAACCCAAAACATCAAGTAGTTGGAAAGTTCAACTGGCCGAGATTAGTACATCTATGTACCATAAGTGTCCATGTCAATAGGCCTATATCTCCTCCAGTTGCTAAATGTCATTGAAACAGCTTTACAAGCGTTGCTTGATTCCTCCACCCTCCCGCGGTTCCTTCTTTTGTTTTGAGGGGTGAGGCAGATGGGATTGTCTTGTCTGGGATGTCTTCATTTTCTTCCTATTCCACAAGCACAGTATACAGCTGTTCTCAGTGGAGCACCTCCTACTGTGCAATTTTCACAATGCTGTGAAATGCAGAGCAGTGGGTTTTCACACATAGTCTGTCACATTTGTTCTGAAAAAACTGTCTGATTCGGGGGACACTTGAAATCCTGATTCTGGAAACTGAATTGACTGGGTGTTGGCCAGCTGACCCTTGTGGTAGTGAAATGCCTAACTATTTCACGCCTAACTATTTGCCTCCAACTGAGTCCCTGTATCCCCATAACACAAGCCGTTCCACCAGTGAGACATTGTAATAGTCATTGAAAAGTTACGAACTATGTACTACACTACTATGACATAACACAGGGCCTTTAGTAATGCACTACGACATGGTCATTGCAGTTCTGGTAACAACTGTATAACTACGACGTGTCTTAAAGGAACAGAACAACGTACTTTAACAATGAAATATGTTCTTAGAAGTGAGACGAGATGACACGTACCTCTCTGAGCACTGTGCGACCTCCCAGTCAGTCAGACGTGCTGTCACTCCAGTTAGCATTTGTAGCTACTCAGCATGGTCAATGCTAAGTTTCGGGGCTGTAGTTACTGAATATGCAACCAAAATCTTCCACGTTTTTCCTGTTAATGTATGTTTATATATCCATTGACATGAAACAAAGTTTGGTTGTGCAAATTCAAACGTGGCTTTATGCTGTGGAAAGTCTGCACCATAAAGGCAGGCGTAGTAACACCTTCTGCGTGCCTCAACAGTGCATTGATACCTTCACTTCTGATTTTTTTTCTCCCCCGGCCCCACTTCAAATACGTCAATACAATTGGGGAGAAAAAAAAAGAGAAGTGAAGGTATCAATAGGCTGTCGAAGCGCGCAGGTGTTACTACGCCTGTCTTTATACTTTCCACAGCATAGAAAAAGCTACGTTTCAATTTGCGTAACCGAACTTTGTTTCATGTCAATGATCATACAACCTATGTAAACAGGAAAACCGTGTAAGACTTTCGTCGCATATAGCTACAGCCCCGAATCTTACTGTCGGCCATGCTGAGTAGCTACAAAATGCTAACAGGAGTGACAGCGCGTCTCACTGACTGGGATGTTGCACAAAGGAATGTACCATTTCATCTCACTTATGAGAAGAACATATTTCATTGTTAAAGTGCGGTGGTCTGTTCCTTTAACGGTTAGGAAGCAGGCTTGATTGTAGAGTTCTGCAGGGTGAGTGCTACTCTCGCTACGTCTCCTATCTCCTCTTACAATCTCCCATCAGGCCAGAAGAACAGGGCTGGAGTTTGGCTCTTATAGTTGAATGTAACCTTTATATCAAAGCAATCAGGACATGCATGTCAGCTTTCTCTTATTCCTCTCACTTTCAGGTACAGACTCTGATCACATCACATAGATAGCACCACCCAGTCCAGATAAAGTCCAGTCAGCATGTAGGTCTATAGTATGTGTTCATCTCTTTGACATTATCTGGCCCTCATGGAGGGGGTTGATATTGCAATGAACTTGTGTGTCTGTTTGCTTGCCTGTGGTGTCTGCCAAAAAACACAAAATCACATGCATTTAGGAGGCAAAGTTACCATCTACCGTAAGATTACTCTCGTTTTCTCTGTCATGACCATAGGATCCAGCAGCTCCCTTGTGATTACACACCAGCTAATTATGCTTACAGGTGCCAGATCACAGGCATACTGTTCTTTGTTGGTTACTGTCACAGCTGTCACGCTAATGCTTTCAAGAAAGCTGACTATCAAGATGACTGACTTGTTAGTGTAATAATTTTTGAATAGGTGGACGAATTTGCAGCGTATCTTGTGTGCTAACAGTCTATAATAGGTAGGCTATAGCAAATGAACAGATAAAGTTTTCAAGGCCAACGTTTTCAAGATGGCAAACTTTTCAAGAGGCCACATAAGCACCGGAATCAGCTTTGATGCCGATTTTTCGTTTTTGTTTAGCTAAGTCTTGTGTGCAGCTGTTGTTGTCAATGAAGCCAATGATGCAACTAGCAACTAGCTAGACACAAGGCAAGCAGCCAGAGACAAGGCTTCTTTACATATGGGAGATTCTTCAGATTTGAAAGGCTTGATTCCATAATGCAAGAGTTTAACTGTGCAGAAATGCTGGGAACGTCGACTTGCTTAGAGACATTTTTAATCTTTTTTCATCCACATATATGGCATGGCAATCTAACACAGGATTGCAGACAAAAGCTACTGATGTCTTTGGTATGAGTACTTTTAGAGTGGGGAAGGGTGGGGATGTGGTGGAGGCGAGGTGCAAGACAGAGACAGAACAAAAAGTGTGAATGCAGAAGACAGAACAGAGAGACTCAGTTCACAGGCAGAGCAAGAAACAACGGGAGTGAGAACGACAAGTCAGGGTTAGAAAGAAAAAGCTGAGAAATAGATCTGAAGAGAGGCATAAAAAGACAAAATAAAGTAGAAACAAACTGATAGATAAAAGAATAAAAGACTGACATGGAGGGAGACAGATGATGGGTGATGGGATGATGTTGGGATGATTGTTAAAGAATTGAGAGAACATACAAGAGGGGGGGAGGGAGAGGGAGAGAGAGGGGGAGAGAGATATAGCAAAAGCATGAGAGATCAAGCAAGTACAAGAGAGACTGTATGAGTAAAATTGTCTACAGTGCATGAGTGTATCCATACACAGAGGTCTACTTATAGTATATAGGCCTACAAGGTTTTGCGGTCATTATTGTGCATGCAGTAACACATGCCTCCAAATGAGGAGAATCTCGGCTTTGAGAATGCTTTTTCAGGGGGAGCTTCTTCTCTCCTCTCCTTTCGTAGCCCCCCACTGAGAATTACTGCTTTTATAGGACTGTTGAACGTACCCTCTTACATAGACAAGAAAGGTGTGTGTGTGTGTGTGTGTGTGTGTGTGTGTGTGTGTGTGTGTGTGTGTGTGTGTGTGTGTGTGTGTGTGTGTGTGTGTGTGTGTGTGTGTGTGTGTGTGTGTGTGTGTGTGTGTGTGTGTTTGTGTGCGCATGTGCGCATGGTCGTGTGTGTATGTATGTGTGTGTGTGTGTGTGTGTGTGTGTGTGTGTGTGTTTGTGTGTGTGTGTGTGTGTTTGTGTGTGTGTGTGTGTGTGTGTGTGTCTGTGTGTGTGTGTGTGTGTGTGTGTGTGTGTGTGTGTGTGTGTGTGTGTGTGTGCGCGCATGTGCTTGTGTGTGTGTGTGCATAAATGTGCATGGGCAAATAAAGTTTTACCAGGTAAAGCACCTGTCTACAATACTGCTATCAAAGGTGGAGATTTGCCACACATATCTACATAACTTCAGGTCTTCTTCACTGTGTGCGCGGGTGGGATGGGGGATGTTATGAAATGTTTGAACACTAAGCCGAGCACTCAAACTCTCAAAGGCGGAGGGAAAATTTTGGCAGACATTTTTCTTTTTGTCTCCTCAGTTGTGTGTATGTATTAGGGGTGGTACGGTTCACAAATGTCACGGTTCGGTCCATATCACGGTTTCAAGGTCACGGTTTTCGGTTTTGTACGGTTCTGTTTTTTTTTTTTTTTTAATGAAATGTATTATATAAAAATTAGAATGAAAATGTAAGCTTATCATGGGTATGTTGAATTTGACTTCATTTAACCCAACTGAAAGAGGAAAGATATCTATGATTTTAACATGCTTCCATTTATTTCACAAAAAGGGAGAACTAAGTCCTAACTTTTAAGTTGACAAATATTCAAATATTACATGCTATAACACATTTGACGTGTAAAAATAAAACAGCTACACTCCTGTAGGCAATGGGACCATTAGGTCAGTGCAGTATGACTATTTTGGTTAATGACACACTGAGAACGAATTGGACTTTTATTTTGATACCGCTTTCTGCGAGTTTTCCGCTTATGAATCGCTTCCTATAATGAAACTGCCGGCCGTGAGAAGCATAGAAGTAAAATCAGAAGTCAAATTCAATTTTAAGTGAACAACTGATAGGGTTATGTTATGTTAAAATGTGAAAGTTAAGGTAACAAATAATTTTAAAAGATCGTTTTTTTAGAAGTGTATGCACAAGAATGTTTCACAAAACTCCTGTGAAGCTGAGCCTTTTAAAACAGTCAAATTTTATTTTTTGTTATAGTGTTAAACATCAATGTTAACTAGGCAACAGCACAAAGTCCCCTTCCGTCCATCAGAGTCTAACTGGCTGCCTACAGTTGATTGCAGTTAAGGACAGCGCAGTGAATCTGATGGATATGTTCAATTATCTCGCATTTTGCCGTCCGGAATCCCCATTCAATGCCACGTGGATATAGCCTACACTAGGCTACTGTAACGTAAGTCATAGTCTACTTTGTTCTGCTAATCTGTCATTGTTTGTAAATTCATGTTCATTTAATTTAAAATGGTCAGCATAAAGGCTGGGAACAGTCACTTGCGCTAACGTGGAGAGAGAGGGGGGAGACGGTGACGCTGCTGACCGACCTGCACTTGCTTGTAGGCTACTGTAGCCTAGTCAGCTGGCGCATGCTGTTACATGCATTTCAGTTGGCTGATAGAAATCAGTCTTTCCACACTCAATATCCTACGTAGTCTTTGTGTTTTATGCTTGTAAAAGTAGTAGGATTTTATCAATAGCGTCGTCCGCCGGTGGTCACTCTATTTTTTTATTTTTTTTTTTGAAACCGTGGGCACCGTGCGGTTGCCCACTACCCCGTTCCGTGACATGCAAACCGTACGGTCTCAGTTTGCAACGCAAACCGTACCATGCCTAGTATGTATGTGTGTGTGTGTGTATGTGCGCGCGCGCCAATGTGTGGAAAAGTTCCTTCACAAGATGCAAGATAAGAAACAAAGACAAAGGAAGAGAGGAGAGAGAGAGAGAGAGAGAGAGAGAGAGAGAGAGAGAGAGAGAGAGAGAGAGAGAGAGAGAGAGAGAGAGAGAGAGAGAGAGAGAGACGTTATAGGTTTCCATTCTCGCTTTCTCTCTCTGATCTTTTTGTGGGAAAGTCTTGACAGATTTGGTTCAGATAAACAACACTCTGTCTTCAATGTTTAATGACAGAGGCAGTTTCTGAACACCGTTCTAGAAATAAACAATGGAAACTCCTCTCGGCAGCTGTTGACTTTCTATTTCTTATGTTAGGTAAGGCTCACCTCCAGTGAGAATGTAAAAATGCATTTCCTTGTTCAAGAGTTTGCTATACTATACAGGACATGGCCATGCATGTACTGAAGCAGCATGTCTCCTTATACTACTCATCTCTATCTGAGATTGTGTTTGTTATTTGGATTGTATGTCATGAGAAATTAATTTTGTCTATTGAAGAAAAGTGTTTTTGTGTAGAAGATTGGTTTTCAGATAACCCTGGGGTGGTGCAATGGTTGGAAATGACGCAGCCACAGCCTAAAAACAGAGTTTATTTTGAGTTTATCTTTGTACCACATAAACTGTGGCATGTGTGGGATGGGACAGTTCCCTGCAACTTCATTAATCAACTTCAATGCAATTCAATGCTCTTCATCTTTTCAATGTTAATTGAAATAGTTTTATAAGATGGACTGTTGGGATTTTCAGGACAGGTGCCAGGCCAAATGGTTCGTTTGCAGATAAAATAACACACCTGGGGCCTCATTTACAAAGCTTGTTTAAGCACAAAAAAGTAACTTTTTAAGTAAATGAGTAACTAAGTAGTAAGGAACTTTTAACGCAAATGTTCAGATGTACTAAACTAACTTAATGTGAAAAATGCACATGTGCTAAATTTCATGTGAATCGGATGTACCATGTGAATAAGCATGAAAAGCTGTTAATGTATGGACCGATACTGAAAACTGTGGTGCAAATGTATCTTTCCAGATTTTCACATTCAGTACGCAAAGATTCAGTAGGAGGGTAGTCTTAGTACACGAGGAAAATTAAAGTCAAACGGAAATTTAACACAATCATCAGAGACATACAGGACAAACATTTGGGTTGCCTGTTTCTTGGATGGTAAAGTAAGTGCTATCACACACCACAATGCACTACAGTTTCAGCTATACACTATAGCAAGCTTGGGGTATAATCAAAACGTGTCCAAATGTATCCATGCTCAGCCCGAAACAGTTAGAAAACATGTACACAGAGTATTCCTTTCAGACCAAAGATAGGCGTCAGCATGGTGCATGGATGGGCTCACGAGCAGGAGCCCGGACAAATGTGAAAGCGAAGTGAAAGTGAAAGTGAAAAGTGAAAGCCCATTGGGAAACTCCAACTCCCATTGTCATTGTGACACAGCACTCCACAGCACACAAGTAAACACTGCACACAACGAAATTGCATTTATGCCTCACCCGTGCAAGGGGGCAGCCCTCAGTGGCGCCCCATGGGGAGCAGTGCGGTGGGACGGTACCATGCTCAGGGTACCTCAGTCATTGAGGAGGATGGGGGAGAGCACTGGTTGATTACTCCCCCCACCAACCCGGCAGGTCGGGAGTCGAACCAGCAACCTCTGGGATGCAAGTCTGACGCCCTAACCGCTCACCCATGACTGCCTGTGTGCGGTGGAACTTGAAAACTCAAGTCTATTTTCTGCGCAGGTGTGCTGTGAGTAGTCCCATTGGAATGTATGGGCTGGGAAGGCTGGGACTGGATGCTGACGCCCGTGGGTAGAATGCACATGCAGACTGTCCAGTGTGAAAAGGGCAACTGAAAAGCCCATGAACCTCTCGTGCTGGCGCTGCCCCCGTTGCCGTACCTGCACACCCAAACCTTGTATGTGAATGAGCCGCGAGGGTGCTTAAAAAGAATGGGCAGGAAGTGAATGAAGTGATCAAAGTTCAAAGTTCAAAGTACTTTATTTGCCATTTGTGCATAAACTAGTAGTCCAAGCACATAGGAACTCTTGTGCAGGCCCTCTGAGTCAATAAATAGAATTAAATAGAAAAAATAGGAAGACAAAATACATGAAAAAGTGATAAAAATCAAAGAGATCAAAAGAATAATAAAAAAAAAGGTGGATCAAATGTTCTTTTTTGCCATCAGTCTCACTGTTGCTGGGAAGAAACTGTTGAAAAACCTTGCTTTTCTGGTAGGAATGCTATCCGCTGTGTCTCAGTTTGCATTGATGAAGTGAGGAAGTGAGAGAGGAGAAGGGCTGAGACTGGAGATGAAAGGATCTAAAGGTTTTGCTATCACCTGGCCCTGAGTATGAAGAGATGAGGAGCTTAACACTTCACACTGAGGAAGAGAGAAGAGATGTAGAGGTAGAGGTAGGGAGGAGGAGAGGGAGAGGGATATGAAGCAAGAAGAGAGAAGAGAGGGAGAGACTCCAAGACTCTAAGTTCCAAATATGCATACAACACACAAACGCACGCACGCATGCACGCACGCACGCACGCACGCACGCACGCACGTACGCACGCACGCACGCACGCACGCACGCACGCACGCACACACACACACACACACACACACACACACACACACACAATTATAGAAAAGATGTAGTGGTAGTTGACCGAAGTGGTTCAGGTATTTGAACTGTTGATGGTTGTATCAGTTGGCGCAGGTGTATAATGTTGGTGAACTCCATTGAGACGTTTCCCAGGGGGCCCTTGCTCAGGTTAGATTGCAGTAGAGTCGAGAGGCCATCTTGCTGACTCATCTCTGAGTGCTCAAGGGGAGCAAATAGGGATGTGGAAATGGCTTGTTTGACTCCACTCGTGTGTGGTAACGACAAACCAACCACCAAAGCCCTGAAGTGAGGAATAAAATAAGTACAGAGAATCTGCACAACTGCATTAATGTGCTAAGGACTTATTCCGCCATTAATTTGACCGATCGCCCCCCTCAAGGTTTTCCTCTATTATCTATGGCTGGGAGGCTGCGAGTCATACTTCATGTTCAGTCAATTGGGCGGTGTGATAGCTTAGTCTGATGGGAAACAGCCAGTTGCCCTTCCCCTTGCTACTGATATGACTGATAACACAAGGGCCCCCACACTAATGCACTTCAACATCCAGCCCTCCGCTCTATTCACTGGTGTCGGAAATGTACTTTTACATAATGTATTACATTCATAGATTGCAATATCATAGTTGGCAAAATGACATGTGGCAAGGTGTTCATCCACTTGGTAACATATGTCGCCATTTTCAACATATTTCACCTGTGACATTTTATCTCTAACATTGAGTGTGATATTGAATCACTGCCAAACGCAAATGCCGATTTCGGTTCTCATACATCCTCTTCCTGAAAGGACAGTTCCAATTTGAGCTTTCTTTCTGCTGTGTAAGCAACAATGTCAGTATAATACATCTCAAATATTAAGGGGCATCACTTAAAAAGGGAGAGGAGCGTACCGTCAGACCGTTGTCACCTAGTGCCTCTGCTCAATTTCATATTGGAGATAACACATACTGCGCCAAAAAGCAGGAAGTGCAGCTGACCAGTCTGCAATCACGTTACGTCAGCTGACGTCCAGGTAGGGTGTTGCAGGTAATACATTAAGACAAGGTCCCTATTATATAGTTATATGCACTGTAGAGGCAGCCATGGCTCAGTGGTTAGAGTACTGTCCTTTAGATCAGATCGTTGCAGGTTCTAATCCCACCCTTACTAGAACCTTCATCCATGGCTGAATTGCCCTTGATGAACATGCATAATACACATCATAACAACATTGCTGTGACCAATACCCTGAACCTAAATAAGTGTAAGTTGCTTTGGATACAGGCGTCAGCTAAGTGTAATATAATATAGTTGCTGTTACTGCGCTCCCTTCTTGCCAATGCCAGATAATTCATTCAAACGTTTCAGCCTATTGCCCTCTGAACAAGTAAGCCTCCTGTAACCAGCACCTTAAAAGAAACCCTGATGTCCGTTTGTCTCCTCTAAAAATGTGTTTGCTGTCACCAGAATGGCAATGACCAAGCTGACGTACTTTACAGTGGAGTAATCTTATTTCCCCACAGGGATCAATAAAGTTACTCTACTCTCTATACTACATTACTACAAATTCTGTGTGATATCACAGTTGTGTAGTAGCACTATAGTAGCATGATACAATACGACACAACACGATAGTGATTTTCCAGAGAAAAGCATCTTACCGTTGCCTATGTCCAGAACGTGATGTTTGTCCAGGGTCCAGCCTCCCATGTGGGAGGGGTGCAGCTGGTATCCCTGCAGACTGATGGCTCTCTTCTCCCACAGCACCAGGCCCAGACACGCCTCATACTCGAAGCCCACCGACACTGCAGAGCAAAGTGCCATGCAAACACTGATTAATATATCAGAAAAATACTGTGTGATGGGGACAACATACAAGAGAGAGAGATGGGGGAGGGGGGGTGGTAGTGTGAGTAGCACAGAGTGAGAGAGAGAGGGAGCCTGGGTCCATTGCGTGTGTGTGCACCCTATCCGGCTGAGCAATGAGTGGATGTCCCTATTTCCAGCGCAGAGATCTGTAAATAGCACAGGGCAGCACCCTGTCTGTCATCACTCACAGATGTACAGTACATCAGAAAACTCATCAAACAGTTTGATATTACTGATGTTGTTTGATGTCTGTTAGGCATTGCGTTGATCTACAAAACTCTACCTTTTCCTTAATAATGGTAAGCTAGAGTACACATCTATGTCTGCACGTTAGAGAGAGAGAGAGAGAGAGAGAGAGAGAGAGAGAGAGAGAGAGAGAGAGAGAGAGAGAGAGAGAGAGAGAGAGAGAGAGAGAGGCCATAGCGAAATGTTATTGTATTTCAATAATGACTTAATCATAAATCATGATGTAACTTTGATTTTACTGTTCCTTTTTACTGGTTGATTTCAATAGCCAGTTTCCGTTCTAATCTAAAATACTGTGCATATATTTCACAAGTTTTCCCTTGTAAAACAACTTTTTAAAGATAACTTTATCAAGAGATCACTTCAAAGTTATTATAATGGAAAAAACAAACATAAACAAATAATCTACAAAAGTGAACAGCTGTTTCTGTTGGTTTGTTTGCTAGTCTTTTATTTCCTCTCCTTTTTTCCTATCCTTTTATCTTCAAACAGCTCGGCTCACCAGCCAAGATCTCCGTCCAATCCTGTGGGTGCTGCAGGCTGCCTTTTGGCAGCGACTGTAAAGAGTCTTTTCCAGAAGGAGGATAAGTACGATGCGACCGGTTGGCTCTGTCAACAACCAGTGTGCCAGTTTATGATGTTTACAGCTTCCTGTTTCTTTTTTCCCCCCAAATAATAATCCATATCTCACCAATGCGAATCAATACAGTTTAACACAATTGCATAATGTATTCAAGTAGAGCTCCCAGCTACTGTATTTAATTAAATTAATAACATCGAAATTCTTCAATAACAGAGTTTGGCAGAACATGCACACTACACATTAACACTGTGCATAACTGTGCATATGGCAGAACAGTTTTTATTTATGCTATTATGCTGTGTGTGTGTGTGCATGCGTGTGCCAGCGTGTGATGCATGTGTATATATGCATGTGTTTGTGTGTACATCTATGATATTATCAAACACACAGGGCAAGCTAGCAGACACTCACTCACCTACAGCTTTGCCCAGGCCATACACCTTCTGGCCATAGGCATCGGTCCTGTCCCAGAGCAGCGTGTAAGAGAGATGGGGCGATGCGGGGAACCACTTGTGGAGCATCCGGCCCTCCACAGACAGGATGAGGTGCACCTTGGACAGGCCGAAGGGCACCACCGCTTGGGTCAAGGTCACCTTGAGTGTGGGCCTGTAGCCAGCTGTGCGAGAGCTCACATACACCAGCTTCAACTCGCTGCCCATGATGGGTGTCTGTTCATGCAGGACCTGAAGGGTGTTGAATACAAATAAAAACACAGAGTCAACTCACAGTGTGTGTGTGTGTGTGTGTGTGTGTGTGTGTGTGTGTGTGTGTGTGTGTGTGTGTGTGTGTGTGTGTGTGTGTGTGTGTGTGTGTGTGTGTGTGTGTGTGTGTGTGTGTAGGTGGGGTTGGGGTTGGGGTTGGGGTTGAGGGTTGGTGGATAGTCTCCACTTCTGGTTTTGATATCGGCATTTCCTATGCATGATTTCAATATTGGTACAGTTTGAAAAAACTCCTGCATAAGATCTAATAACTGACAAATGGGCCATTTCCTATGCATCTGCCTGCAGAAAAAAGTTTAATGTTGGTTAAATGTAACAGTACATTGATAAAAAATACCCTCCCCCTCTGTTTTTTTTTTTTTAANTTACACCCTGCATGTAAGGCACAAACATAGCTAACCTACATAACTTCAGATCACCCCCCAGATGTTTGTTGGGATTCGGGTCTGGACTTTGGCTGGGCCATTCCAAAACCTCAATCTTGTTCTGGTGAAGCCATTCTTTTGTTGATTTGTTGTGCGCTTTTTTACTAAATTAATTCCACCAAGATTTAACTTTTTGAAGATATTTCTAAAATGCATGTTTGGTGCAAAAATCCACTAGACATCAGCTAAATAACACCATACTTAAACTAAAGCATGGTGGTGGCAGCATAATGCTGTGGGGCTGTTTTTCTTCAGCTGGAACTGGGGCCTCGTTAGGGAGGGTAGTCTCTCCCAGAGTCCAGACCTGAATCCCATCGACCATCTGTGGGGTGATCTGAAGAGGGCTGTGCACAGGAAATGCCCTCGCAATCTGTCATGTTTTGTAGTGGTTTTGCAAAAAAGACTGGACAAATATTGCCACATTAAAATGTGCCATGCTGATAGACTGCTAACTAAAAGACTTATGCCGTGTACAGACAAGAGCGAACAGAGCGAATGGATCGACGGAGGTCATTATTTCTCTATGGAGGGCACGCGACCAGCACTACCAAAGCGAATTCACCAGGGGCGAAGCTTCCTGAGTGTCCAGAGCGAATTTTAACGATTAAACTAAATCTAATCGTAGGCGAATTCGCTATGACGCGGTTCGGTGAAAACCAATTGGAATGTTCATATCAACGAATGTCCCAGCCTGTCAAGCCAGAGCTGTTATGCGATTAGCTGAATCAAACATGTCAATGCTGCGTCTTGAGCTAATACAGCGAATTCAAGGCGAAACTTCTTCTGCTACCCACGCTACCAGGCAGCGTAGTTCGCTCTTGGTCTGGACGAGGCATTAGAGTTGAAATAAAAGCCAAAGGTGCTTCAACAAAGAATTAGTTTAAGGGTGTGCATATGCATGCATCCATTAATTACCTCCGCCAAGGAGGTTACTGCATGTGATTGTCCAATTTGTGTGTCCATTCATACGTTTGTGCGTTTGTTCGTACGTTTGTGCGTTTGTTCACGGTGCGCGTCTTTCTGTCCACCAGAGGGCGCAGGTGCATGTGCTCTCTGAGCACATTTCTATTTTTTATTTTATTTTACTTTGTTTTATATTTTTTTTCCTTTAAAGCCTTAAAGGTCCACTCTAATAGAAAACAATTCTTACATGTTATGTGCACCATTATTCAAAACCCATAAACCTGAATCATTAATTAAGTAAAAAATAATTTTGGTTTATAATTTTATAGGTTTTAGTTAATTTACAAAATACACATTTCTGATTGGATATCACATATGTGACGTCACAAGCCGAATATCGTTTTTTTTACAAGAATTAAAACAAGAAATTTTTTTTAATGCCTCAACGCTGTTTTATATGGCATTGTAGGCCTACTGTGGGTACCTGTAGTTGTTGTGCCTACATGTTGGCAAACCACTAGGTGGCACCGTTACCTCATATTTCAGAGCCATGGGGAGTGTTGTTTACTCTGAGAAGAGGCTACACAGCTGAGCTAGCAAGCCAAAGTGCGACTCGAGATGAGTTGCAGACATGACGCTGTCCTGACTGACTATAAAGTTTGAAAATGTACTTCCGAGTCTACATTACAACTTAGTTCTTACAGATTTGATCACTTTTCAAACACAGTATGTTGATGTAATTTGTAAAGACCGCGATTGTTGTCCTGGCCATTGCAAAAACAACACAGTAGCAGCTGGAGAAATGACAAGGCTAACAATGTGAAACGATAGCAGCACGAAGACATGGGATTGACGGCAGGCAAGAATGGGGTGTTCGATCGTTGAAATTATAATTCATAGGAGCCCTGACAGATACTGTATTTGGAAACGGATCGTGAGACTGCTAATGGTGCTCGCCTGGGTCTCAGTCAACACATCGGTGAGTAGGACTAGCTAGCCTGCTAGCTTCGTCGACCTACTGTGCTTTCAGGGTTGGGTGGGTGGAATAGCTGTAAATATGATACAGTATGTAACAGATGAAACACTTTCCGTAACTTTGGCTCCCTTGATTGACCGTTCAGCTACCGTATACCGGTGTGAACATATATTGTAAGTGTGTCAGATACATAATCTCTGTGTGACATGTTCTACTCTTTTGGTGCTACTGGCTATTCCAGACTGTTTAGAAACCCCATGTTGCTACTACGTGTCTTTTGAGGTCAAGCTTACAATGTAACGGTGTTAGATATTCACCCCAACAGCGAAAATGTCGGGGGGCAGATTTGGTATCAGAGCTATTTGTTTCACTCCATGTCTGTGGACGGTGTCCTATATTTTATACAGTGGTGTTGTGCTTGGAAGTTTGCTTGGTAGTGTGGAGACGTGGGGAAAGCTAATAAGCTCGCCTTGTAGTTGCAGAACTCGTGCTGTTAGACTTTCTAATTAATTGAAATCGAAAACATTTCTTTGCAAACTGTTCGCCGTCTTGGATAATGAACACCATGCACTCTATAACGCAAAGAGATAGTATATTTGAACTATAACATCACTATCGTATCCGCACTCAAATTTCACAGCTCCCACAGTGTGCACAGATCCAGTTAGCCAAGGCGCTGCTAATGACCCGGTGTGCGTTCCATTCCCCGCACTGTGCACTGTGTACTGAGATGCAGTGCACTTCCCACCCTCAGCTTAACGGCAAATAAGTGCAGATATTTTGGCTGACACAAGTGCGTGGATTGAGACGTGATTTTTCATCTTTTGACATCAATTCCGGCTCGTTTTTGTTTTTGGGGGGCGGGACTAAGAGTGTTGAAAAACGGTTAAAACAACGTTTACAAACAGTCCTTACTACTGAACAAAACAACTTCTGTACATTTGATTTCTGTTTCTGGACACATGAAAACACGTTTGAAACCATGTAAACTTTTCTATTAGAGTGGACCTTTAAGTTTAAATGCATTGTACAGGTTATAGCTTATACTAAAAGTGGATTTTTTCTTTCTTGCTGTCAATTTTACAACACGAAAACCTGGCATTTGGTGTTTTTATATCCACTCTATGTAAAAGGGTAACATCACTGCTTGTATCTAATGTCATACATCGCGAGCACACAGCCAGATGTCGTGCCACATTCTGAGGAATGTTGAGCTGGCCAGTGAGACTGCCATCTGGATTTGGCACAGTGTGACATCATCACTTATAGACCAATTAGCAGGGGGACAGAAGCCAGAGCTGTGTGGGTTGCCAACTTGCAGTGAGGAAAGATCCATCACTGGGGAAGAAAAAAGTCCTTGTTGAACAAGGATGTCACACATAGGAATTGTTTAACAAAGAAAAGTAAAATAAATTGTTGAGGACTGATGGATAAAAGAGTTGCTTTAAACTGAAGGAAAAGGGATGTGTTTTTCAGAGAGCAGCATGTGTCCTTCGAAAGGTCAGTGAAGGGTGAGGATGTACCTTTTTGTTATGATAAGAAAATAAAGAGTGGTGCAGGAAATATGTGTGAGAGAGAAATATCTCAGGTATGGTATGGTATGTTGCATTAACACAATGTCCCAAAGTGACTTTAGGGCACAGAGTGTTGGTTACAATCTCTGAGGCAATGTGAATTTAGGTGCCTTGAGTCTGACTAAGCCAGCAAGCTGAATAAATGAATGAATGAATGAATGAATGAATGAATGAATGAATGGCAGCATAGTCATGGATCGATGACATCATGGACACTGGTCTTCAGAAAACTCCCAACCACATGTTTCAAACAAAAACATTCACTGCATGTCATAGTGCTACCATATTAAAAATAATGTATTTTAGTGCCTGCCTTTCCTTGCACATACAAATGGCAGTACTGTTGTGAATCAATGTCGTCACGAGCACTGCCCTTCAGAAAAAAAAATCTCCACATAGCCCGGATGTTTCAAACCAAAAACATTGACAACACATTGTTAGTGCTACAGTATTAGAATCAATTAATTAAAAAATATGCATTTAGTGTCTTAATTGCCCATACGAATGACATTTCATAAATATCACCCAATATCACCAAACCCAATATCTTCGAGAGTGCTCTATATGACACAAAACTACCATGGGTGAGTAGAACACAGCATATAACTCTGCAAATATCTTGCCCTTTCAGTGCACTGACGCAGTGCAGGTGGGAGGGAACAATGGGGTTACTCAGGGAACATTGAGGTTACTCACCTGAGTTTCAGGTACAATAGGGCTGGCCTCAGGGGTGGAGCTGAAGAGAGTGGAAAGGGGTGTGGCAGTCAGGCGAGGACGAGGTCGCTCAAATCCGCTGAGGTCACACTTGGGCGTCTCCTTGTCACCGTGGTGCAACACCAGGGGCTCCAGAACGTGGAACACATTCCAGGGAATCCAAACAGGAAGTAGCAGTGGGGTGAACGGAGCGCGGTCAAAGCTAAGCAGCACCACAGCCCCACCGTTCACTAATAAGTCAAATCTGGCAAACAAGATCACAGACAAATGGGGTTAGATAAGACTAAATTATATTAGATTAGATTCATTAGATTAGATATACTGTACCAGAGGGAAAATCCGTTATTCAAGAAGGTCTTCAAATCATACAGCAAGTACATACAAGTCAAACAGCCCCATAGTTTACTACCACATCAAATCTGGCAACCAGATCAGAGACACATTAATAAAGAGACATTCTACATCATGGTGCTTAAAGAAATTTCACTTTGACACAATGATTAGTGACCTTTTAACAACATACAAAGCGGATTCCAAAAAAGTTGGGACACCTGGTATTTTGTAAATAAAATCAAAATGCTTTCATTTTCAAAACATTAAATCTGTTATTAAGTAGAGCGTTGTGCAAAGACAACATATCAGTTGTTAAAGCCAAGCAGAATGATTGTTTTGGGGTAATTATGTGATAATTTAAAATTTCACCCTTGCAACAAATTCCAAAAAAGTTGGGACAGGGCCAATAAAATGCTTTTTATGTTGGATAAGACTAAACACAACACAAGGGAGGAAACTCTTGACTGATGGCATGATTTTATTTAAAAAATAGATATTTTGATGTGCGAGACATGATTTCAGCAGCTCAACTGATAGGTGTGTTCTTTGACTTGTTTACCTTCTTGTTATGCTTAATACGTGGCATATCCTCACTGCAAGAAAACAATGTTGTCACCTGTTTACTCTTATGATGGAACCACACTGTTGGAACATAGTAGAGATTGAAATTTGCCATCATTATGGGACAATATCTTAAGACTGCTCCAAAATATAATGCCTTGGTAGCTATGTATGCTGTTTAAAGTCTGAATATATCATTCAGTATTCATTTTAATGCTCTACATGAGTAAGAAAACCATAACCAAGGCACTGCACCCCCTTACCATCATATATGCAGTCTTTCAGACTGACCACTAAATCAAACTGAAGTATTAATTTTCTAAATAACCTGGAGGGTGCATGACTCTATGATTTTAAAAAAGAATGAAATATTTTCCATTCTGTAATCAGAGGACAGTTTCACATGTCACCTAGGTCCATATAGAATGAGCTTTGCCACTTGCAACTCTGTTTAATGTCAGCATCATGTGCCTTAATCAAGTGTTGTGTTTATGGTCATTTTTTCAACAGCTGTCATTGTTGGAGTGTCATAGTTGGCTTATTGACGATGGATATGTCATGATCTCATAACTCGTGCAATGATTTCACAGAACTCTACATTACAGAAATAGGCCTTATATGCCTGCAATTTTGATAATTCAATCTTTCTGTGTAATAGATCAGTAATTAGTCCCTCAAAATCTTCGCTTCTGAGTGCCACAGCCTTTCTGTGATGGTATTTTATCTGTGCATTCATGTTGGCAGTCAATATAGTTCCTTTCAAAATATTCCTCCTTGTGTTATTTTTAGAATTATTCAACTATTACAACATTTTTTGGCCCTGTCCCAACTTTTTTGAGATTTGTTGCATGGGTCAAATTTTAAATGACATATTTCCCTCAAAACAATGCTTTTGCCTCATTTTAACTGTTCCTATGTTGACCTTGTGCCATTGTTCATCTTATGCATGGATTGAATGTTTTGAAAATGCCAGCATTTTGATTTTATTCACAAAATACCAAGTGTCCCAACTTTTTTGGAATCCGCTTTGTATACACTGTATAACCGCTTAAATTTTCTTGTTCACTCATATAAAAATCATAATCACCACCAAGGGCGCCTGGAGCCGTACGGCCGTACGCACTGTGCGTACCTTCACCAGTGGAGGAAGTTTTTTTTTTTTGTTTTTTTTAAATAAATATTACGCCTATTGTGTCTTCTATGAATGTTGTGACAATGCAACATATTATATGAGAAGAAGCAGCATGAAGCAAATTAAAGAGCAGAGACTATGGTTGGGCACCATTAATTTACAAAGGCAGATAGCCTGCTTTTTGCTTCTGTGCGTAAAACTCGCGTGCTCCTGAAAAAAAGATATAGTAACAAGTTCTAGTTCCATCAGCGGAATTCTAACTTGAGCGGCTACCTCCAGTCAGACATAGCCCACAAATTTAAGTCTAGTTCTAGTTAGCAAAGACAGCTCTCCATTTCCCACTTGGAATAACACATAGCCTATGTCGTGGCGTCGCTGATGGCAGAAAAATCAAATAACCGAAGTTAATGTCTTGAAAGTGACAAGTTTCAATCGTAGCCAAAATCCAGTTGTCATGTGGGCTAGGAAGAAGGCATTGGATGGTAGCAGTACAGGTAGGCTAAGCTGTTTCATTCATCACTGAGCCCGCCGCGGCAAATGTTATAGGGTACTTTGCTTCTGATGTCATATTTAAAGTATTTTGGTTACCATTCTGTGTATTGTGGCTTTCTACAGAGACGGTTTTATGAGAGGTACGGAACTTTGCTTTGTAGCTTCGGACGGCAGCACTGACAGCTGGTTAGCTATGTGTGCTACGCAAATACATTATGTTCGGGAAAGCATTAGTTCTAAAGCAATTCTGCATGTTTTGATGACATGCAGTTTGGGTGTTTTCTAATGCTTATTGCGCACGTTTTCCTGTTTGCTGAAATGAACAGCATTCTGCGATTTGTGTTCGAGTGCGTCGGTGGTTCTCTTGTGCTCTGTCTCTATTGCGCATTTGTTATCAGCCTGGACTAACATTCAGTGCACTCCCCGGTGGGTTAACAGGCTGATGTAGTCGCTTTCTGCCTTTTCTTGCACAACGTGCCCGGGCTTTTTATGGTCCCAGCTCAGCCATTGTGACGTGAACTTCATTCATCATGCTGCAGCAGACACCTCTGCGCCTCTGCGCCAACTTTCTACCCGAGTCGAAAAGTATAACGCTTGAAAAGTTGTATCTAATAATATGGCGTCTGCCATAGCCTACTTGTTTCATCCCCATGCACGAGAGAGAACACAAGTGCATGCAGGCCTTCGTAGTAGCATAGTCGGGGAAGTCGCTGCAGTTCAATGTCGCAGTTAAAAAAAAAAAAAAAAATAGTAATAGTAAGCGTATGCATGGCTGCACCCAAAGAAGTGAAACGCCAATATAGCCAAAAAGTTTTCAAAACCGTATAGGCCTACACCTTGTCAACGTCAACAAGTTACCTTGTTTCCTAGCCTAAGCAATAAGAAAAACTGACGACTGATAAAGAAAACCACCCCAGACATACTGACTATACTCCAATCCTATGTTTTTTTTCTCCTCCGGTGTCATCGTCCGCTGTCATTTCTCCGGTGTTTTTTTTTTTTTTTGGAGGGGGGTGGGGGGGGGGGGGTGTTGGTGCGTACCTTACTGGTCAAGTCTGCAGGCGCCCCTGATCACCACACATGCTTGACACCATCTACAGCAAATTTGTTTATCTTGGTCTCAAGACAGATGAACAGACCAAGGATATGGATCACTGGAACCATGTTGTGTGGTCTGAAGAGACCAAGATAAACAAATTTGCTTTAGATGGTGTCAAGCATGTGTGGTGGTAAACAAGTGAGTTTTACAAAAAAAGTTTATCCTCTCGATAGTCAAGCATGGTAGTGGGACTGACATGGTTTGGGGATGCATGAATGCTGTCAACATTGGAAATCTGAATTACACCTAAAAGAAACATGCATGTCAACATACACTTTGACTACTGAAGCAGATCATGATACTCTCCATAGGATTTTGTTCAAATCTCACACCAATCTATTTAAGCCAGGTGCAGACTCAAAATGTAAAAGTTCAATGTAAAGAAAGGCAACGCACACTGATGACCTCCCTTTTAAACCCTTTTCATTTTGAGACAAATCAATCCAACACGGTCCCTTCTTTGCCGGATTTTAATCTGGGGTGTACTCACTTTTGTGGGCAATGTTCAAACATTAATGGTTGTATTTTTATTCTTTCTGAGTGAACAATAAATTTAAGTGGTTATATATGTTATTAAAAGGTCACTACTTAAAGAAACTCCCGCACACTGACCATTTTGCTGTTCTTTCTTTAATAAACGATGTTTCGGTACTAGACCTTCATCAGGCCAAGAGATTAAGATTAACATTAAAAGGTCACTAATCATTGTGTCAAAGTCAAATTTCTTTAATGCTCTCCCATGAAAAGATATACTCACAAATCTGCAAAAATGTGAGGGGTGTACTCACTTATGTGGCATACTGTATACTACTTATACATACACCACGACAGCCCTGCTGCTCAATAGCACATCAAATCTGGCAACCAGATCACAGGCACATTAGATAACTGTAGATTATATATACTTTAATCAATCCTTAAAAACATACATCAAACACTTTAACACTTCAAAGCTGAGCACCATCACTTCAAAGCTGAGGACCACCAGCACCAACACTGTTCCCCAACACAGTGTTTCCCAGCCAGGGGTACATGTACCACTAGGGGTACGTGAGCACACTACTATGTGGAAAATATCAATGATAACTATAGAGCATAATCATATTGGGATGCAGGAAGAGTGAGTATGAGTGAGGGGCTTCTCATGGTATGCCCAAAAGGCTTAGGGGGTACACAAGACAAGAAAGGTTGTGAGACACTGCCCTAACACTTCAACTCTGGCAAAGAGATCACCGACATATCATATTATAAAATGTTTTATATCATACATACACATCAAATCTGGAAACAAGATCACAGACGTCAGATGAACCATTTAAAATCTGACCCTAAACTGTCTTACAGAATACACACACACACACAGGCATGTAGGCACACACACACACACACACAGGCATGCAGGCACACACACACACACACACACACACACACACACACACACACACACACACACACACACACACACACACACACACACACACACACACACACACACACACACACACACACACAGAGACCACAAGAACAGCGGAAAAAGAGAGTTGAAAAGGCTTTTCCTCGTCTTTGAGTAGGGTGCCCAGTGATCTTCCCCACTGATATGGCAACCACTCAGAGGCGGGCAAGATGAAATAGCAAGGATGAGAGACTCTCAGACATTCAAATACTTTTGTTCTTTAAAACCACACTGACAGAATGTAGGTTTCGGTATTAAAATTAAATAAATCAGTACAAAAAGTGGGTTGGAGCTCTTAAAATTTTTAAAATACCGTATATACTATTTTCTCCCCTCACATTTTGTGCGGCGCTGCCTTAATTGGCGTGCTATATGCAGAGAGGGGCTATGCACTGGATTGGAAATGAAGGGCGAGTCTTTGAAGTGCTGCTCCATATATTCCACAACAGTGAACTCCAGCTCCCAGAGGCTGCTGTGCTGCGCAGGCCCTGCGCATGGTGGCAGACTCACACGCATGCACAGAGACACAGACATACACACCCGCGCGCACACACCCGCGGTCACGCAGAGATGCGCGCGCACACACACAGAGACACACGCACGCACACACATGCACGCACGCACGCACGCACGCACGCACGCACGCACGCACGCACGCACGCACGCACGCACGCACGCACGCACGCACACACACACACACACACACACACACACACACACACACACACACACACATCCTGCAATGTCTCTGCTGACCCGAGAGCATGTCCACTGTCCAACCTGGGCATCTGTGACACTTGGTTGCAGTCGAGTAGACTTTGAAGCTGTCCTACACACACGCTCACACACACACGCTCTCACACACACACACACACACACACACACACACACACACACACACACACACACACACACACACACACACACACACACACACACACACAGGCATGGGCACGAACACAGCACACTGCACACAGACACGAACACAGCACACAGCACACAGCACACAGACCGCTGTGCCTTTTGTAAGTTCCACTTGTCCAGTCTTTGATGTTGCGATGTGACTGCTGCCACACAGGACACTGACATGGACATGCTTGCGCAACCAACCAACCAACCAACCAACCAACCAACCAGCCAGGCACACACACACACACGCACGCACGCACGCACGCACACACACAAGCACGCACGCACGCACACACACACACACACACACACACACAGTGAGAAAAGAACACTTTCTACTCTCTTAAATAAACAGCGGACCATCCTCCTGTCATGAATATATTCGCATATATGCATGTGCACTTCACAGGTTTTTACATCCAAAACACCCACTAGAACGTGTCCTTGCATCTATCATGCACATAGAGTACACCCACTCACCTACACCCACCCACCCACATGCACACATACACACACCAACACACACATACACATCCTTTTAGAAATAAAAATAAACTAGAAATGGTGTGGTGTTTAATCAAAAAGCCACTGGATCCTGTGATTGTGACAGTGAAATTGACAAAGAGCACCCGGAATTTCCTGTTTTATCTAAGCTCTTTTTTCCTCTTCTGTGTCCTCCTTTCCCCTACTCTGTCTCCCTATGCACTCTGAACTCTCCACCATCATGTTCAGTTTGCATCGCCCTCCCACTATCAGCCCACATCACAACTCCTGATGTTGATTTCTCTTTCCTTCTGTTCTCTTGTTTTTCTCCCTAATGCCCTCTTCTAGCTTGTCTTGAACCCCCTCCCCCCCAAACACACACACACACACAAACCATTGCCTTAATATTAATGTTGCTCCCCATAATGATACGAGGCTTATTCGGAGTGGAGAAGCAAACCAGTGGACATCATGTATCGTAATTTGCAAATAACA
>NC_085878.1:50086660-50096660 GCF_034702125.1 Engraulis encrasicolus
ACCCTCTGTGTTCTTCAAAATGCACTCAATGGTTGCACCTGCTGCACCAGTTGCGCGCAGAAGATATTCGGCCGACGCAGGAGCCATTAAGTCTCCTGCCGAGCGCGTGGCACCATCGTAGTTATTCTGATCTATTTCGCAAAAAATGTCCCTGTCTGCTAAAGTTAACTCTAGGCCTAGCCTATTGGCTATAGCCTACTTTAAAATTCGGCATCATTTCAAAGGTCCTGACCGACCGCACCCGACCCGAATTTCATTAAAAATAATATTTCATAACCCGTGCCTGCGGTCGACCGCAGTTAATTGCAAGCGCCCGCTGATTTCGGGTCAGCCCGCGCATCACTGACCAGCACCCCTCATGTAGAATGTGTGTGCCATTGGGTGCGTTCCAATATACAACCTTGCGTCCCCCACTTGTGCTTGTGGCCTCGTACCAGGAAGTAATATTTCATGATGACATCACTGACAACAGCATTATATTTCAATATCTCGTAAAAGCTCAATTTTGAAAGTCCTTTTCTGCAAACTTGATTGTGAATGAAGAATAGTCCCCCAAAATTTTTTTTGACTAGGCTGACGTCGGGGAAACTTTATTGTTTTCTCCATGGAGGAGGGGCCAGAAGGCGGGGTGAGGCCACAAATATAAGTGGAGGACGCAAGGTTGCATATTGGAAGGCACCCTATGTGTGTGGGGGAAAAGGCACGGCCTACTCTCTTAGACACTTTTTGTGTGTGTGTTAACAATTTCACAGCGTTTCATATCTGTGCTCCTATTTTGTTTTATTTTTTATTGCATAGTCCCCTGCATGAGGGACGAATGAAAAGAGTGTTGCAAACAGAAATGATTCACTATACTGCATGTTTTAATATAAATGACAATGTACTTCTATACATGTCATGGGTAAAATCTTAAAGGGGTATGCCACTATTTTGGGGCTTAATACAGTTAAAATCGTTGGTCAGGGTTTATAAAGGTGGTAAAGTGTCTTATTTTTCATGTAAGCCGTTGTCTTGCTTTAAGACAAGTTAAAAGAGGGAGCATGTCGCTAAGCTAGTGAAAGTCAATGGATCCGTGTAGCATGCTACAATGCTACACGGATCCATTGACTTTCACTAGCTTAGCGGCATATTCCCTCTTTTAACTTGTCTTAAAGCAAGACAACGCTTAACATTAAAAATAAGACACTTTACCACCTTTATAAACCCCAACCAACGATTTTAACTGTATTAAGCCCCAAAATAGTGGCATACCCCTTTAAGTAATTTCTCAAAACATAAATGGCTGACATGTAGGCCTATAGTTTCTCCATGCGGCAATGTCATACACTAATCGTTTTGCCCTTTTGCATTTACGCCGCGTGAAATCCCCCCCCCCCCAAAAAAAAAAATAAAATAAAAAATCTCCGGCTGTCCCCATAGTTTCCAAAATGTCTGTGGGAAACACTGAAGTTAGTGAGCAGATCTCGTGGTAGCTGGGCCTTCTTTAGAGTTCTTTCCTTCTTTACGTCTTTGCAGGAAATATAGGATCCCTTTTTAGCTATTGCAGAGGTGTTGGCGCTCCATGACAAGTCCTGGCTGATGTGCACACCCAGGAATCTGAAGCTCTGTACTACCTACACTGGCTCCCCTCCGATGTTGATGGGTTGGTGGTAGTGGTTGCCCTGGCCATACCGCCTGAAGTCCAAGATCATCTCCTTCGTTTTCTTGGAGTTCAGGGACAGGTTGTTGTCTTGGCTCCAGCATGCCAGCTGCTCCACCTCCTCTCTGTAGGCCGTCTCGTTGTTGTCAGAGATCAGGCCAATCACGGTTGTGTCATCAGCAAATTTCATTATGGTGTTTGTGCTGTGCTTAGGAACACAGTCATGAGTGAAGAGGGAGTACAAAAAAGGGTTCAACACACATCCCTGCGGTGGCCTGTATTTAGGGTAATGGGTCTTGACTGATCTTGACTTGACTGGTCTGTTACTGAGGAAGTCAAGTATCCATCTGCAGACATGGGGGCTGAAGCCGAGGTTGTACATTTTAGTGGGAATGGTGTTAAAAGTGGAGCTGTAGTCGATGAACAGCATCCACACATAGCTGTTTGGTTTTTCCAGGTGTGAGAGGGCAGTGTGAATGGACAATGAAATGCCATCCTCTGTAGATCTATTCGCCCTGTAGGCAAATTGATGCGAGTCGAGGGATGGTGGGGTGATGGACTTGAGGTGTGCTAGCACCAGTCTTTCAAAGCATTTCATCACAATAGGTGTTAGCGCTACAGGGCGGTAGTCATTGAGAGATTTGATGGCCGCCTGCTTGGGAACAGGAACATTCTGTGAAAGTCTCTGAGAACATTGACAACAGCGTAAAGATAAAAAGCTACGAAAACTAAATAAAGTAACTGAGCTATTTTTGCAACAGTAAAATACACATCGCATAGAATCAGTCCATGCTTGCAATGAAGATATTCAATTATATGTTTATGAACCAGAGAACATGCACTATTCATTGGCATTGAATGACCCCAATGAATTGGATGAGCACTTTTTTTAGTTTTTGCTAATTTTGAAATGTTACATTTTAATTATTTAAGACTCTACCCCCATGATGATGCACATATGCGTGTACATAAGCATGGGTGCGCACGCACATGCACACACCCACACCCACACAGAACACACGCATACACACACGCGCACACACACGCGCACACACACACGCACACACACACACACACACACACACACACACACACACACACACACACACACACACACACACACACACACACACACACACACAGGTTGGTGCAGAGCAGGCATCAGTGTGGGTTTGTTTTCTCTGCTCCAGGCAGACCCCGTACGCCCTCTTTCATAAGACCCAGCTAAATGTTTCATGATCTCTACTTAGTCTGCATGGCTGAGTGTGTTTGTGTGTATGTGTGTGTGTGTGTGTGTGAGTGCACGCGCATGTGAGGATGTGAGAGAGAGAGATAGAGAGAGAGAGAGACAGACAGACAGAAAGAAAGAAAGAGAGAGACAGAGAGAGAGAGAGAGAGAGACAGACAGACAGACAGACAGGCAGAAAGAGAGAGAGAGAGAGAGAGAGAGAGAGAGAGAGAGAGCGAAGAGAGAGAGTTTGAGTGATTGTGTACTCATTGTGTGTTTGCTGTTTGTGCATGGTTGTGTGTTGGCGTGCGCATGTGTGTGTGTGCGTGTGCGTGTGCGTGTGTGCGTGCGTGTGTGTATTGGGCCTAACCACACGAACAATATCATGCCTAGCCTATAATAAGACCTCCACTTGTTTCTCAGAATTCCAAAGCAGTTGAGCCAATAAATTAATGAAAGCACTTATGGCAGGAGGATCCTTGTGGAACGCCTTGAGCTCCACTCATCCATAACCCTCCATTACACCACAGAGGAGGCCTCCTCTCCTCTCCTCTCCTGGAGCCTGCTTAAGCACCTGTTTCCTAAATACATGCACGCACATACACATTCAAGCATGCACACACACACACATGCACGTACACACGCACAAACACACACACATACACACACACACACACACACACACACACACACACACGCACACTCACACACACACACACACACACACACACACACACACACACACACACACACACACACACACACACACACACACACACACACACACACACACACACACACACACACACACACACACACCCACGACAAACACACATTTTCTATCTAAATTAACCTGAAAAGTACTTCTGTTAAATTAACCTGAAAAGTACTTCTGTTACAGGCAATCATTTTCACCCTTGTCTCAGTGCGATGTCCCATGTGCAGAACTCCTAACACCGTGTGCTGTACTGAGTGCATTTGAGTCCATCTGTTAACATAGAGAAGAACTCTTTGCACTTCTGCAGACTGCTGCTCAGAAAGATTAAAATGCTGCTGAATGTAAAATGGGCTAAACATCTAAAACAAACTTGACAAGTGTGTTGTGTGATAATTTGAAATGATGAAGAGGAATACAACTTAATGTTGAATGTTGAATCGTGATGAATTGATAAACTAGTTCATTTTTAAAAATGATGGCTAGGTATGGTTGAAAGCAGAAAACAAATGTCTGTATACCTTCCATTACAACATTTTGGTTGTTTAGAGTTACGTGTGTGACACTGTCAGTGAGAAATTATATTGGAGGAGGCATAGAGTTTGTATGCCATTTAATAAAGAAGAGAAGCAGACCAAATCAAAACACCAAAACAGCAAAAAAGACAGAGGAGTAGCCAGCTGGGCCTTGAGGACCTCGGGAGGCAGGCAACCCAGGACACCAATGCAACCACGGGGCCCGGGGGTCCCCACTCCACCTGCTGTGAATGCTTTTATAGGGCGACAAGTGGACCTCCGAACCAGTGGCAGGGCGGAAACCAAAACCCTTGAGGCGTGACATTTACAACGTCTGGGTCATTCAGGTTGTGAGCAATAAATAGGTCTGTGAACCAGGGAAACGTTGTGAGCAATAATTACATGCATGAGTTATGGACGGTGTGCAGGGTTTTGTCTACTGCAGGTCCTTTCAAATCATGAGTGCATGGCATGTACAACATATACAGTAGGCACACACAAGAAGGAAATGGTATCCTGCGATTCGGCATGATTTAGGAATGCATTTGTATTACTTGCCCAGATATAACTGACCTCTAAAACATCAACTTAAACATCAATCTATTTGCACAATTTAAGAGCGATCAGATTTATCACACCCCTGATGGTCGGTAGGGACAATTTTGAGATTAGAGAGACCACGCTCTGAAATGTCTGATAAAGTAGAACTTTTATCCCTTATAAAAATGTTGTAATATTTTTTTTTTTCCATTGGCTGATTAAATCCGCTTTATTGGGCTTTTGTAATTAGTGCACAGCGGTGTGATAAATCTGATTGCTCTTAATCATGCACAAAGATAATCCTTCAACAGTCCATTCATTTGTGAGGAACCAAGTGCAATGAGAATGGCCTACGACCAAAGAAAAGTCTAAAAACCAAATAAATTCACCAGACTAATTTTAATGCAATACTTTAATCAAATAACATTTGGATCATTTTCGTTGAATTAATCAGAACACAATTATGTCTATCCTCAGAAGACCTCTTTAAGCAAGCGTTCTATTTGCTAGGAGGTGTGACACAAAGAATAATTTTCTAACTGGTTGCTTTGTCATTATCTAAGACTCAGTCATTAGTCTGCTTGATTATTATATCCCCGAAACGCGGAGCGTCGGGGATGTAATGGTTTTGCGTGCACCGCCGCCGCCGCGTCCGCCGCGTCCGCCGCCGCCGCGTAAGGTCTTTCGTGTTAACGCGATAACTTTTGAACGGATGTTTGGATTTGTCCCATATTTGGTGTGTGAATGCTCTAGGGCAGGTTCATGAACTGATTCGAGTTTGGAGGTCAACAATTTCAAGATGGCCGAATTCAAGATGGCCGAATTTTTGTTTGGCCCATTACTTCTGACCGGGTGGATGGATTTGTCCCAGATTTGGTGTGTGAATGTTCTAGGGTAGGTTCATGAACTGATTCGAGTTTGGAGGTTAACAATTTCAAGATGGCCGAATTCAAGATGGCCGAATTTTTGTTTGGCCCATTACTTCTGACCGGGTGGATGGATTTGTCCCAGATTTGGTGTGTGAATGCTCTAGGGTGGGTTCATGAACTGATTCGAGTTTGGAGGTCAACAATTTCAAGATGGCCGAATTCAAGATGGCCGAATTTTTGTTTGTCCCATTACTTCTGACCGGGTGGATGGATTTGTCCCAGATTTGGTGTGTGAATGCTCTAGGGTGGGTTCATGAACTGATTACAGTTTGGAGGTTAACACTTTGAAGATGGCCGAATTCAAGATGGCCGAATTTTTGTTTGGTCCATAACTTCTGACCGGGTGGATGGATTTGTCCCAGATTTGGTGTGTGAATGTTCTAGGGTAGGTTCATGAACTGATTCGAGTTTGGAGGTCAACAATTTCAAGATGGCCGAATTCAAGATGGCCGAATTTTTGTTTGGCCCATTACTTCTGACCGGGTGGATGGATTTGTCCCAGATTTGGTGTGTGAATGCTCTAGGGTGGGTTCATGAACTGATTACAGTTTGGAGGTTAACACTTTCAAGATGGCCGAATTTTTGTTTGGTCCATAACTTCTGACCGGGTGGATGGATTTGTCCCAGATTTGGTGTGTGAATGTTCTAGGGTAGGTTCATGAACTGATTCGAGTTTGGAGGTCAACAATTTCAAGATGGCCGAATTCAAGATGGCCGAATTTTTGTTTGGCCCATTACTTCTGACCGGGTGGATGGATTTGTCCCAGATTTGGTGTGTGAATGCTGCAGGGTAGGTTCATGAACTGATTCGAGTTTGGAGGTCAACACTTTCAAAATGGTGGAATTTTTATTTGGCCCATAACTTCTGACTTGGTTGATTGATTTGCCCGGTAAGTCCTTAATTTAATGGTTCACCATTTCAGTGATTCTACCATATCAGGTAGGCCTACAGTGTAATAACCAGTGTAACAATATTTAATACCATGTAATACTAGTGTAATACCAGTGTAAAAATAGGCAATACCAGGTACAGTGTAATAACCAGTGTAACAATATGTAATACCATGTAATACTAGTGTAATACCAGTGTACAAATATGCAATACCATGTAATACCACTTACACACAAATAGCCTACATGATATAAGTACAAAATTGGTACATGGTGTCACACTGGTATGACGTGGTATTAAATATTGTTACACTGGTTATTACACTGTACCTAATGTGGTATATCCACTGTAATAGTGAACCATTAAAACAGTGTTACCATTTGCCCCATTTTTTCCTTCATTTTCACAATAGTCATTTGGTTTTAAGCCTATGCACGTCATTGATCTATGTATAGATATTAAATATATTTATTTTATATTTTGTATTTATCATAAACGTTCATGAAAAGGTAGACGGGAGTGGTAGGAATGATTGGGGACTGGAAGCGTCGCGTTTCGGGGATATACCTTAAGCAGTCGAAGGCGACTGCACAGGCAGTCTAGTTTATTATTATGTAAATACTCTCAGTTTGGGAAAGGCTCTGATTAAAATGTCCACCAACCTGAATAGAATATAAACAAATTGAATAATGAAAATTAATTAAGTTTTCACTCTGTACCGTACAGTAGGAGAATATTCCCATTACCCAATGATGGAACATTACAGCGCCTTTTGTGAATAGTGAACTTATTTTACATACATTTTGGTCATTATGTGCAGATGTGCAACTGTGTGGGCAAAAGTGTTAGGCATTCAGGGATACTGTTAATACATAAAATCATCCCCATACTCTCATTACACGCATGCACGCACGCACGCACGCACGCACGCACGCACGCACGCATGCACGCACGCACGCACGCACGCACGCAGACAGAGAGACAGAGAGACAGAGACAGAGACAGAGACAGAGACAGACAGACAGAGAGAACGAGACCGAGACCGACACACACACACACACACACACACACACACACACACACACACACACACACACACACACACACACACACACACACACACACACACACACACACACACACACTGCAAGTACCTGCTGTTGAAGGGGCTGTCCCCTGGAATGGTGTGGGTTTGTCCAGGGCTGATCAGAAAGCTGACGCGGTCGTAAAAGCTGTGGGGAGCGGGCCTCCGCTGGCCAGCCACACCCACACTGCTGCTGGGGTCGGGGGAGCCGCGGCAGAAGTGGGTCGACTGGCAGGAGGTCTGCAGACAGCAGTCTGGGTCCATGCAGTCCACCAGGCCATCTGTAGCACACAGTGACAGAACCAAATCAGGGGTGCGTTTCTCAAAAACCTAGTTGTTAGTCAATTAGCAACTTGGGTAATTGTCAATGGGAAATTGCATCGCAAGCAACAAAGTAGCTAACATAGTTAGCAACTATGGTTTCGAAAAATGCACCCCAGTTTAGCAACATGATCTCATAAATGCTATTAAATGAAGGGAATGAGAATCAGAACAATTTAATTGTCCAAGCAATTGGCAAATCAGATTAGAGTCCTGGCCTAGCATAGTGTCATAAGAAAATATTAAGTAGCAGAAATAAATAAATAAATGAATAGGCCTAGGACAAATAATAGATAGCTTGAATGGAGGGGAGGGGGGGGATAAGATGGATGAAACTTTTCAACCACTTTCAAAACACTTCACCCAATGGATGGAGGAAGGGATTGGTAAGGCTGAGGATTAACCCCAAACCTAAGCATTCCACCACAACTGCCCCTAATGCTGTCATTTACTCATTACAGTCATAATACATTTACTTGCACCAGAGACATGAGCAGCGATTAAAATGACTTTCATTTACAACAACATGGACCTATTCTTGACTTGCTCTAGAGTTATCGATATCCCATGGACATCAGGGATCGCATAGTGTACAACGCTGGACGACTGCATAATATGGCTGCTACAGAACACCATCGGGGTATGGCTTGCCTGCCGTTGTGAATGTTCTGCATAGTCAATTCCTCATTTTTGCCTACAAGTTGGACAGTAGGCTGATTTGGAGGCAGAGTTTTTTGCAAGGCCCACACCATGTTATGTTTGTGTTAATGGCTATGCCCCTGCTGATCCCTTGTACACATTCTGTATCTCTAACACAATACATTGTGAATGACATGAGTTCTGTCTCAAAAACAACGCTATGCATGGAAGAGTTCTCCTAGGAAAGGAAGAAAGTGCATGCTGCACGCAGGCATAACACACACACACACACACACACACACACACACACACACACACACACACACACACACACACACACACACACACACACACACACACACACACACACACACACTTCCCTGTCCTCTGTGTCCAGTCCAATATTGAACTGTAACAGCAAATGTTAAAGCTAGCAAGCCACATGCATTACACACACACACACACACACACACACACACACACACACACACACACACACACACACACACACACACACACACACACACACACACACACACACACACACACACACACACACACATACACAGACGCACACATACACATTATATTTTGTATTCCTGTGAAGTTTTTTTTTACTGTAATTCACCAGAGCAGTCAAGTGGGAGAGTGAGGCAGGGGAGCAGTGATAGGTCTAGTGAGACAAGACAACGGCTGGTGTAGACCTCCGCCCCAAGTACAGTATAATTGGCAGAGAATACTCAGATGGAGTTGGCTATGGGTTGAAGCGTGTCTAGCACAAAGACAGCTCTCTCAAATACTATTGGAAAAGGCAATCCTGTTTCGTCGATACTAATTTCAACACAAATACAATACAAAATGATCATCAGGCCACCGACAAGCAAAAAAAAATCTTTAATTAGACAAATGCCTGTGCTCGCTTTTACATTAATGAGGAAATGATATTCATCATTTATATTCTTCAGGCAATTAAAAATGGGTCTGCTCCAAGGCAGGGAGTGTTGGCTGTATTCCAGTTCAGATTAGGGAGAGCCTTGGGGTTCTCACTCAGCATCAGCAACAGCACATACTGTAGCCTTAAGGCCTCATTTTTAACCAAGAACATCAATGCTTGTTGTGAAACTTCAAGGCGCTGCTCTGCCGGCAAATAGCAGACCAAGGAGAAAGATGAAACAAAGAATATTAACAGGCCTAAGTGTACATTTAACTGGCATTTCTTTAAATTTGTCAAAATAGTGTCTTTGTGATTCTATTGGCAAGTGACAACCCTATTTATCGTATTTGCTGTTCACCAGCTTAAGTCTGAGTTATTTGTTGTCAATCTGCATAGTAGGGCTGTAGCGATATACTCAACTCACAATTTGGTTCGTATCACGATTTTTGTCCCACGGTTCGATACACCAAACAATTTGTTATTGAATTCATTTCCTCTTGCTTTTGTTTCCTGGACTAAAGGGTAACAGAACTTTGTGACTCTGTGTATTACAGTTTGTCAGTC
>NC_085878.1:50099160-50116660 GCF_034702125.1 Engraulis encrasicolus
GAGAGAGAGGGAGAGAGAGAGAGAGAGAGAGAGAGAGAGAGAGAGGGAGAGAGCGAGAGAGAGAGATAGAGAGAGAGAGAGAGAGAGAGAGAGAGAGAGAGAGAGAGAGAGAGAGAGAGAGAGAGAGAGAAGCGGGTGGAGAAAGAGGGATTCAGTTGGATTACAAGACAGAGGTCCTCAGCGGATGCATTAATCACTCCAGCTACATGCCCGTCTCTGACACTGTATTTTCCCCTCCCTCCTCCTCCTCTCTCCTATTCTCTCAGTCTCTTCCTTTTCATCCTTCCTGCCCTCTTCTCTTTTCCTCCAACCCGTTTCCTGTTTCTCTCTTTTTCTTTTTGTCATCTTGTCGTCTTCTCCCTCTGTCCGTCTTGTAGTTCTGACGGCAGTGGCGGCTGAAGGATAAATGGTAGCGGTAAGTTGGAATCTGCAGACAAACTGCCTACTGCCACTGATATTCCCCGGGGCAGATTTCGACTCTCTGAAGTGCTGTAGCGGTGTGAGCGTAGAAAAGGGTATAGTAGGGTAGACAGCCTGAAAATATACACTTATGGTGCATCATTTGCAGATGTTGCATCACTCGATCAACAGAAGACTATCCCACTTTATCCTCATTAACTGAAGATTATAATAAGCAATATCCATGTGCGCATCTCCATGCATGAAGCAACCAAATAAATAAATTAAAACGGATGAAGGCACAACCTTTGAAATGCCAACACTGTTTTAGTTAAAGTAAACAATGCGGACGAAGGCTAAAATAAGTACACTTTACGTGAATGGTGGGTAGCCATTGTCAAAAGGTTAGGCAGTTGTTCTTGTAATTGGAAGGTTGCAGGTTCGAATCCTGTACTATCCATGACTGTGGTGCCCTTGAGCAAGGCACCTACGTATACCCACATTGCTACAGGGATTGTAACCAATACACATTGTAACCAATATACCCACATTGCTACAGGGATTGTAACCAAAGCCCTGCAAAATTACTGTAAGGGCCTCCGCACACTGGTTCCGACAAAGTGTGTAATCTCTTTCACAAGGGCAGCGGTTTCCAATTTTAAGAAAAACAACCAACTATCAATCACCATTTAGAATGTGTTGGCCAATGAAAGGTTAAAGGAATTCCGATCCCATATGTTCTTCAATAATTATGAATCATGGGGCATTAGCCAACTTGGCAGGCTACATCCCTTTGTCACACATTATGACTAAAATAGTCTGCACACACAGCCCACTCTCAATATGGCAAACTCTAATGAAATGACTTCCAGAGTCCCATCTAACAATGCATTTATATTACTTAACACTTTGTTGTGTTTTAGTCTTGGCTGCAGCCATACTAGCCCATTTGTTAATGTCAGCGACGATGGCAGTCATTTCAGAAGCAGAACCAACATTTCAATGGCTTAATTAATTTGGTGTAATCCTGGCGCCCACCAGCACGTCATTGCCATGAGAGCCATTATTTCCATCCAGAATAGCAAGAGCTAACAAGAAGCAGCCAGCAAAGGCTTAGCACAGCCCACCTAGCTGCACAAGACACGCCAGACTACACAGGCAACAACATCTGTGTCTCTGTGTCTGAGTTTCCTCCTGTATGTTTGTTTGACTTTCCAGTGGTACGGCGGTGTGCAGCGCAAAGCATCACAATCTAGTGGGACATAAAATAGTGAAGATATTAGTTTAACTAAGTTTGATTGCCTTTTGTCACATTGCTGCTGTAAGTGAGGTGTTCCTTGCCTATCTCATATCGACAGGTGTTTTATTTAGCTATTTCAGCTACTCAAGATTCAAGA
Organism: Engraulis encrasicolus; assembly: GCF_034702125.1. Classification (NCBI taxonomy): domain Eukaryota; kingdom Metazoa; phylum Chordata; class Actinopteri; order Clupeiformes; family Engraulidae; genus Engraulis; species Engraulis encrasicolus. The sequence goes on from NC_085878.1 coordinate 50,100,957, forward strand.
TTCAAGATTCAAGATTAGTTTATTACAAAAAAATACTGGGTTATTTCTTTACCCAAATACTGGTTTATGACAATTTTACTACTTATTGGGTTTTTTATACCCACACTGGGTAATTTGATAGAAACATGCTGGGTTATTGTTTACCCAATTATTGGTGTGTGGTCGTTTGACCATATACTGGGTTATGCTAACCATTGATGAGTTATTATACCCAATCACTGGGTTTATCATAACATTTGAAATCAGAGCCAGCCAACGGACTTTTTCCTGGAAGTCAACTGAACTGAGGAAAACCTTCAACAACAAGGAAAGGTTTGTAATGAATTAAACTAATATGTGTGCTGTCTAAGTAGTAAACTTGATATAACGGTAAAAATGTACAAGGCGCCACCATTTAGACAGTGTTTCTCATGTTATCACAAGATTTTAACCACCACGGTCTCGAAGTGATTAGCACGTTCAAACACGCTACGTTGACCTAATAGGTAGCGTCAGATATTATTCGATTAGGCCTACTTCCTATCCTACATATAGCCTAATTGCAGTAAACACCTGACTTCTCTTTTTCATTTATAAAACACGGTGGAAACGGTGGCCGAGCTGTGGGCGAGGCTAGCAGCAGCTTCAAGCTTACAAAAAAACTAGCTATCAGCAAGCTAGCTCTAGTTAGATATGAGTCTAGCTAGCATGTTCTAACTGTAGTAATTGAAGCAGAAAGTGAAGTATTTTATTCTTAACATCCCCTGCCGTTGTGCTGCACTTGTTAGATTTGTTTGCAGCCCGTGTCTGAATGAGAGACAACTAGGGGTGTCGGGTGATGGGACATTATAACTAAACCGAAGCCTTTTATTTTGACGTTCGTAATTACATTCTGCAACTTGACACTGTTTAGCGATTACGTGCAGCTGGCTGTCAGTTAGTTGCAGATAGCAGTGGTTTAGTGCTGGTATGAAACGCCAAACTTAGTGAGCTCACGGGGAGAGTGCCTCCGCAGTAAATTCTACAACTTGTCAAGGCACTTTGTAAAATGATTTCCCCCCGCGGCTTGTCTGCTCCTCTAGTCCGGCGACGCCTAGTGGGCTACCTCTAGCCGGTGAGTTGCTAATTGTTTGTGGTTAGACGAGCGTATAGGCCGTAGGGTGACAGCCCTTTTCGTTCAACCTCGCTCCACAGCTTCCGAACAGCAGGTCCCTTAGATGATGAAACGACCAAAGCTATGTTCAACTTACCGTGAAATGTCCGCTTCATGTAATCGTGCACGTATACTTAAACGGTGACATTTTAGTAAGAAATCTTACCCTCTGTAGGGAATGACGATTTTTACGTCACTGGACACCATGTGACCGTTTTAAACCAATCACGTAGCCGATTTACGGCGAAAAAGTGGCAAGCCGTTTGAAAAACTGAAAATAATGACAAGCCGTCTGTCTGACCTACCTATAAGAATCTCCCAAAATACCCTTTTGAAGAGGGTATATAATAACAATTATCAAAAATAATACTCGTGCCAACATTTCTGGATTGGGACAAATTCTAAATAAATAATAAATAATGCTTTATTTACTGAACAAAGCATAATTATGCTATTGACATTTCATACTGTGGATTTGAGCAATTAATGGAAACAATTGCAATAAGTAGGCTATAGATAACCCAGACTATTGATAACCCTCTAAGTGATTGTAACTCCAAACAGTGCTTTGTTTATAGCACCAACAACTATTGTGCAAGTGGATGATAAGGTTACCTTTTCATGTTCACATATAATAACAATTATCAAAAATAATACTCATTCATATATCTCTGGATTGGGATAAGTTCTAAATAAATCATAAACAGTGCTTTATTTACAGCACAAGGCACAATTTTGCAATTGACATTTCATACTGTGGTTTTGAGCAATTAATGGAAACAATTACAATAAGTAGGCTATAGATAACCCAGGCTATTGATAACCCTCTAAGTGATTGTAACAGTGCTTTGTTTATAGCACCAACAACTATTATGCAAGTGGATGATAAGGTTACCTTTTCATATTCACATTAATACATCATGGAAATAATCTAATGATCAATGATAAGGACCATTCAGGTATTCATGTATTCACTAATAACTATACAACAAATTAAAAAATCAAAACAAGTGGCATACACATGAACCGGCATTTTCATGAACTGTGTGAAAGCATCCAGGTACACATCTTTTGCGCATGCCACAGCAAATGACTTCAGTGAGATTGAAGTTTACTGCAGTTTGGGGCCATGGGAATGACATGCCAGGACTGTGACTAAGCAGCCTCTTCAAAAGCAAAGCTGCTGTGTAAAGTGTCCGTGTCTCCTCTGCTGTGGTTGGTTGCTTTGACTTCCTCCTTTCTGTGTCGCTGTCTGTCTGGCTCATTTCGCTGGACTGAGTCGTCTCCGCACCTGATGGTAACAAGTCCAAGACTGCATTCGTCGACAAGTTCTCAGCAAAAACCAGTTCAGATGTGTTGCGTTTGGCGGGGGTGTGGAACACTAGCTGAGGAAAATCACGACTGAGCCTCTTCTTCAATATATCCTGTCTGTAAACACAAATCAACAAAAAAAGAGGCATATCAGTACAAGCATAGTGGGGCTTCATGTAGTCGCTGATATGCAATAGCCACCCTCACACATTAACTCGGAGTGAATAAATAATATTGGTGGAGTTTACTTGCTATGCAACAGGTATAATACCAAGTATTCCCAAGGGAAGCACATACTGTAACGAACATCACACTATCAAGAATACTGCCATCCTCCTTATTTCAAAATATTACAAGTACAGTATGTGCAGATGACAAGCAGAGTGTTAGAGAATAATTTCAGTCAATTTCAACATGCAGTTGTAATGCTCACACTACCCTGGACGTGTCAGTACTAGAGATTTTTTTTTCTTCTTCTTCAGCCTTTTCCGAGATTCTGGTCATTGTAATGAGGGCAGCGCTTTGTTTACATTTCAAAAAACATTTTTATTTATTCCCAAAAACATCCAAAAGGTTATACAACATCAGCCGACAACTAGCAAACAGCGACACCCTTTAAATATTTGGAGTAGGCCTATGTTGTAAACAATGTAAACAAATGCTGCCCCCATTAGAATAGCTCATATCTCGGAAAGGGCTGAGCCGAAAAATGTTGGCTCATCCTCAGCACCTCTTGGTTGATCAGTAGCCTTTAGCGGATTACCCTCTCGCAGAATAACTTGTAGCTCAGATCAAATGTTGGCCCAATCCTTACAAAAATATAGAAGAAGATGTGTGTTGTGAGAGCTTTCTTTGTGAGATCCATGTTGTGAGAACAAACTGTCTCAATCATATGACACACATTGTACTGTGTTTCTATATAAAATTAAAATTGACTTACTGTTCTTTCTCTGCTCTGACAGACTCACTCAAAAACCTTGTGTACTCTCTGTAGCAACTTCTGTGGTACTGCACCTCCAGAGCCACACAGTCTCTGTCCTTGATGTGAATGAGGATGCTCTTGGCTTCCTTTACTTCAGCTGCTTCCTGCAACTTGCCTTGTACAAAAGAAAAGAAAAAAGAATGAATAAATAGACAGGCAAACAATTAGACATTTTTCCTGGTGGAGTGGTATTGTAAAAAAAAAAAAAATGGCGATGGGTGTTGCACCCCCCAAAAAAGCATTCCGTAGCCTCTTACTGCAGTGCAGATGGGGTTGCCAGCGGGCTTATTCACTATTTGCGGAAAACTACATCATAACAACATTGCTATGACAGTGCAGAGTAACAGATTAAGACATACATATTAAAATTTTGGTGACAGTAAGGTTATAACATAGGTGCTGTGCTAAGGGGTTAAGCACACAGATGTACAGCACAGCCAGGACACACCTCTTGAGCCTGGTCACTGAGGCTGCCCAGGGACAGAAGCGGAAAAATCCCAAGTGTACAAGTGAGAGAGGGGGGCAGTGGGGGGTAGGGGAATGGCACGGGGGATGGGATGGCAGAAGCAGTGTCTTAACCAGACAGGCCATCAGGCTGAGGAGCCACATTTCTGAACAGATATTCAGAGTCATATCAACATCAGGCATGCTTTGACATCCATATAAACATACCCTATCCTATTTAAGACAAAGTGTGATTCATTTAAACATCTAAAACCTAAAACACTGGGGGTACTATAGGCATGGGGATGTTTTGCAGGCTATTGGAATGTAATTTCACACCCACACACATAACACATTATGCCAATTCACACGTGCATTCATATTAGAATTAGACAAAAAAACAATGATTGTGCAGCAGTGTGGGCTAGATAGTCAGTCAACTTCTACTAACATCTGTGTGTGTGTGTGTGTGTGTGTGTGTGTGTGTGTGTGTGTGTGTGTGTGTGTGTGTGTGTGTGTGTGTGTGTGTGTGTGTGTGTGTGTGTGTGTGATTTGGGGGATGGGATGCATTCGCATAGACTGTGTGGTGGGGGTGAGAGTAATCTTACCTGCGGTTAAAGTCTGTGTTTTCGTTCTCTTTGACGTCTGCCACTCGCGACGATAAATTTGCTGTCTTTCTTGCAAATCATGCAGACAGCAGAATGAACGGGGCCAGAGCTCGTGATGGCCAAGCTTGATCTGGATCGCAGTTTCCTGGTCGGAGTGGTGGTCACAGCCGATAAAGCGGAGGTAGCCTGGCTAGTTCGGGGGTCTTGTTGGCCATCTCCCCTCTCTGCCTCTCGCAAGACACGCCGTGTGACTCGTTCAATTTCCCGCTTGTCAATAAACCTCAAGTAGCATGTGGGATGGAGAGCCGCATCCTCGGGAATTTCGTCAAACTCCAACTCAATACATTGCTTAAAATGTTGCTACGTCTCTGCACTCACCCTTCAATTCTAGCCGCTGCCGAAAATTTCGATATGTATTCCACCGTATATTGGTGAAATTCTGTGTTTCTTCATGCTTGACCGAAGATATATGCATGTAACACAACTTGCGTTTCGAAGATGTCTTTTTTTTGTACATTTTCGGTCGAGATTTCGTCTTCCTCGGTACTAGATGATCGACCAGCTCCTTCGGTAGCTGCTACTTCCGTTTACTCCTCATCTCAGCTGACATAGCAGTTAGCTGATTCGTTCCTTCTGATGACGCTTCAACCGTGGCACCTCTCGAGGCGAAAAGTATTATTACGCCGGCCGAATATCTACATACGCCTCGGAGACAGTAGTTCGTCATTACACGTTGCGAATTTGAATAGCCTTGCAGTGCGGACTATTCCGAACAGAGGTTTTAAATCCTCTATATAAGTCTTTCTTTTTTATGAACTGAATGTCTGTTTGTTCGGAGGCTGTGGAGCGAAGTTCGGTTTCTGAAGCACTTTTCGAGGGTCACCTTCCGGCCTAGTAGGCAATTATTTTATCAAGGGCATCCTGATGTATGCTCTGCTCACTGGAGCTTTACGGATGTTTTCTTGTTGCTGCGCTGCTCTGTCACCCGCCTGTGCGTCTGGGGTCGAGTTTGGGATGGGATATGTGACGTCGGTCTGGACCATCCCAGCATACTGAGGCTATCCCTCTGAATATGTGTGTCTCGTTATTGCTTGTGCATGTGTTAAGATCCTTTACTATGCTTTATGCTTCACCCGAACAGTTTTGAGTATGCACTCACTGTATTATTAATCACCAGGTTAACCAGAGATCGCACTGGCGTCCGGATCCTTTGTAAGCTGATCACGTTATGTCCGTCTGTGCTATGTGCAAACAGTGTATATTGTAGCATTATTCACCAGACGCCTCAGAGGATGCCATAAATGCAATTGTTTTGAATTAGGCCTCTTTTAAAGCCACGTCAGTCACTCACTAACAGTTTCAGCACGAGACTTTCTGCATTATGTTTAACAGGGGAATAACTGTCCACATTGTCAGAAGCCCGAACAAATTAACTGCAGATAACTAGTTCTAATTCAGACATGCAATGGTCACCTCTCCACATCAACACTGACACTTTCAACTGGCTAAAGATATTTGTTTCTGTGTGATTTGATATATAGATGCTTCCAAACCAAGGCATTGCTTGGAAAGAAATCATTTCTTATGTGTTGCCTTTTTTGTCCTAGACTGGAAGTGACTGAAAGACAACACAGATGCATTCTTTCAGCAAGGTTAGTATTGCTGCTTCTCAATATGTGTAGCCTGCCATTATTGTAGGCATACCCCATAAAGCCAAAACAATTATCACATGCATGCATTTATTATGATTGTAGATTGGAACTTAACACCTCAATCTCTAGCTTCTTGCTATACATGGGTTCTTAGTGTTTATCAATATGATGTTATGAAGAGGGGCAAGACACTGGCAGCCAACCACGTGAGCTAATTTTTTGACCGACAGCGCTTTCCAACAATCAGAGGTTGAGTTGTGCACAGTTAGCTTTGCGCAGTCAGGTTATAAACAAATTTTAGAATCCATGTATAAAGAAGAGATTAAAGCACCAGCACAGTTGGGATACTGTATGATATTGATAAAGCATTTGCTTAGCCTTCAGACCCATGTAATTAATGCCTGTTTCCTTTGTAGAACAGGAAGTAACATTCAGTAATACATTGAGCAGCATTTGCTAACTCTCTCTCTCTCTCTCTCTCTCTCTCTCTCTCTCTCTCTCTCTCTCATGTACTTATTTCTAAGGTGACCAAAATCTGTTTCGCTCTGCAGCACTTGTCCCGGAGGCTTTGTAGACAGAGTGAGTATCTGGATACTTCAATATACAACCGTGGAAAAAATGACAATATTTTCTTTAGAAATTTGGAGAAAATGTATTTAGCAGTTCATAGAATGAAATAGCAATGTTTGTTTTACTCAAACACACACCTATCTATGACCGAGGTGTTCCTGCACGGTTCACTTTCCTCAGGCCGCGAACCGGCCACCTCATCAACGCATCTGGTTTGGCAATGGGAGGCACAATACAAGACTGCTGAGCTAAAGGACCGGTCAGCTACCCCACAGTTACCGCACTGTATTGAGGCTTTGGGAGAGAGGTTTTTACTAACGTTCCTGTAACGGAGGCTAACTAGCACAGAGTTGGCGTGGAACGTTGGTAAACCTCCCTCCGATAGCCTCATACAGTCTCGTGCCGTTGGGCCGAGAGACTAGTCTTTTGGCCCAGCGGTATCGTACTGTGTCTCCCATTGCCGAACCGTTGTAGTTGACTAGGATGCAGGTTCGATCCCCGAGGGTGGTGAACAGGTGCAAGATGACCTCCGTCACAGTGGTGCCGTGACCCGGATGGGAGTGAGGTTTAAGGGGGAGAGTGTAACGGAGGCTAACTAGCACAGAGTTGGCGTGGAACATTGGTAAACCTCCCTCTGATAGCCTCATACAGTCTCGTGCCGTTGGGCCGAGAGACTAGTCTCTTGGCCCAGCGGTATCGTACGGTGTCTCCCACTGCCGAACCGTTGTAGTTGACGAGGATGCCCGAGGGGGGTGAACAGGTGCAAGATGACCTCAGTCACATTCCACCTCACACTTTGATAGTTGGCCTCCTTTACATACAGTGCCCTCCATAATTATTGGCACCCCTGGTTGAGATGTGTTTTTTAGCTTCCAATTATTTTATTTTATTTTTTTTCTAAATAATATGGGACCTTAATGGAAAAAAAGAGAAAAATCCAACCTTCAATACAAGTGCATTTATTCAGTGGGGAAAAAATCCCACATGAAGAAATAATTATTTGACATCAAATAATGTGTGTCACAATTATTAGCACCCCTGGTGTTAATATTTTGTACAACCCCCTTTTGCCAACAAAACAGCACCTAATCTTCTCCTATAATGTTTCACAAGATGGGAAAAGACAGAAAGAGGGATCTTCAGCCATTCCTCTTTGCAGAATCTCTCTAAATCATCCAGAGACCTGGGTCCTCTCCTCTGTACTCTCCTCTTCAGCTCACCCCACAGGTTCTCAATGGGGTTGAGGTCAGGGGACTGAGATGGCCATGGGAGGAGCTTGATTTTGTGTCTGGTGAACCATTTCTGTGTAGATTTGGCCATATGTTTAGGGTCATTGTCTTGCTGAAAGACCCAGTGACGACCCAGCTTCAGCTTTCGGGCAGAGGGCAACAGATTTTGATTTAAAATGTCCTGGTATTTCAAAGCATTCATGATGCCATGCACCCTAACAAGGTTCCCAGGGCCTTTGGAAGCGAAACAGCCCCACAGCATCACTGACCCACCCCCATACTTCACAGTGGGTATGAGGTGCTTTTCAGCATGCGCATCTTTCGTGGTACGCCAGACCCACTTAGAGTGTTTGTTGCCAAAAAGCTCAATCTTGGTCTCATCTGACCAAAGCACACGGTCCCAGTTGAAGCCCCAATACCGCTTGGCGAACTCCAGACGCTTGCGTTTATGATTGTGAGTGAGGAAAGGTTTTCTCCGTGCATGCCTCCCAAACATCTTGTTGGCGTGTAGACAGCGCCTGATGGTTGATTTGGAGACTTTGTGACCCCAGGATGCTACCATTTGTTGTAATTCTGTAACAGTGAGCTTTGGAGATCTTTTGATTTCTCTTACCATCCTCCTCACTGTGCGTGGTGGCAAAATAAACTTGGGTCCTCGTCCAGGCTTGTTTACCACTGTTCCAGTTGTTTTGAACTTCTTAATTATTCCTCTCACAGTGGATATGGGCAGCTGCAGTTGAGTGGCAATCTTCTTGTAGCCTCTGCCTGACCTGTGAAGGTCGACGCACATCTTCCTCACTTGTATGCTGTGTTCCTTTGTCTTTCCCATGTTTAAGAGTGGATAAGAGAAATGGCCTCGGTGTCACGTCATATTTATACCCCAGGGAAACAGGAAGTGATGAATTACTAATTAAATGTTCCTACATACTCTGGTAAACTTTGTAAACTACTGTAGAAATGACAGAAATGCTTCAATTATATTTATTTCCTGGGAATTGTTAAGGGTGCCAATAATTGTGGAACAGGTGATTTAATGAAAAATAATTATTTTTTAGTCAGGGATTTTTTTATTTTCTTACAATTCATTTGAGTTGAAGGCTACATTTTCCTACAATTTTCAGTGTGACAGTATTCTTCTGCAATAAACACTGAATTTATTTTAAGGCTTTTAACACATCTCAACCAGGGGTGCCAATAATTATGGAGGGCACTGTATACATAGTAAAATCAGAAAAACTGAACATTTTCAAGTGGTCACATATGTGTATACTATTTATTTACATGACTATGAATTAGTCATATTCTACATATTCTACAAGTTTAGGGTCGGGGAAAAAGTTTTATTTCGTTCAGTGATAATCTCCCACATATGTTCATGAAAGGTTAATTTTTAGTTCATTAACTTGAATTGAAAACACAGTTCAGGGACACCAATAATCTCCATGTTTCTGGCAGTCATGGGTAAGTAATGGGGGGGATGAATAATAGCTATACTCCTCCATCTGCCTACTGCCCGAACATGGTCCAAAAAAGAGAGTGTGCCTGGACATCTCAAGTTCATGTGCTGGATCAAAAACTTCAAAATTAACATAAATAACAAAGGTCTGCGCAGTGACGGACACTTGCATGTCAACAAGCATCTTTTATGAAAGATTCATCTAATGTATTTCAACATGAGTAATTTGTTTTTCTTACTTTTTTCTATGGTTGTAGGTGACTGAACGAAAACCTAAATGGTAAGCCTCTGTTTCTCTTTTGAATATGTGTACCATTCATGTTTCCTTAAAAAGCCAAAAGACAGTAGGTCTACAAGTTACTATATATTTTGTACAAAGGAGAAAGAATCTGGTGCCACACGGATGTCTATTTTCTGTTATTTATATTTTCAGTGCAGTAAGACTAACGTCTCGACATGCGCATGTCGAGACGTTAGTCTTACTGCACTGAAAAAATAAATAACAGAAAATAGACATCCGTGTGGCACCAGATTCTTTTTCCTTTGTACTTATCATTTAGTCCTGCTCTGGTTGCACCGGAGTGTTAATTTAGAAGCACAGAGTGCGTATCTCCTTTGTTTTTACTACATATTTTGTCAGATTGGGTTGAACTGGAAACTTCATTTACATGTTTGTATTTTGCACATTGCATGAATATTGGATTCACAACTCTTTGGAGTGTATAGTCTGTGTCTTGCAATGTCTTCACATTATAATTGTAATGTGTTAATGTGTAACTGAATGCTAAGTTGCCTGTCTTTCTTTTCATTCAGAGAAATGCTGTGTACCTCATCTTGAACTCTTTCACATGGTGATTCCTACACATAATTGCACACTGTATGTGTTTAGCTATCCTATCTTACAAAGACTTATTGCCAATACTGTATCTGCCTTTCCTCAATACAATGTAAAAAGTGCCGCATAGACCATTTAGAGAAGCAATGTCTCATGACTTTTGCTGTATGTTTATTTTTGATCAAGTTTCATTTGTTTTGTAAAATATATTTGCAGATTTTCTTTTCGTGCCTGGACACTTTTTTCCTTTCAAATATTGCTTTGAATTGATGCAAATTGAAGAACGTGAATCCCTGGTAATAAAGGAAGGTTGACCAGAAAATAATTTCTCTCTCCATTGATTCATTGCTTTGATGTGTTTTCGTATAATGTCATTGAATTATCACATATGTTAACATGTATACAATAATGTATACAAATTACTTAAAGCATTAATAGTGATCAGATTGGTTCTATTTGAGCAATGGTTATCAGTGACTTGAGTGTTTAAAATGGTCAAATGTGTTGCATATTGTTAAAGTGATATTTAACCATTTCTGGAAATAGGCAGATATTTACACATCCCCTTGAGTAATTGAGCCTTACTTTTCTCCTGTTCTTTCAGCCATTTCCTGAGTTTGGCAATGCAACTTCTACCTCCAAGCAGGCAATTATCATTGACCAGTGGCATTCACTAGCTGCTGGCTGGTCCCATAAGATTCAATGATGGTTGCTTGCTTGGAACTCGACATAATTTGTCAAAGGGAACAACTGAAATAATTGGAGAAAAGTAAAAGGCAATTCCCAAATAACCCAGTTTCCACCAATGTTTAACCCAGTATCACCCAGTCACTGAGTAACTATTGGACAGCACACATACTGGGTTATTTTTACCCATTGGATTGGGTTATTATTTTAACCCAGTGAAATGGGTTAACTCAGCAACCCAGTACAGGGTATTTCTGACCCTATGGCTGGGTTAATTTAACCCATTACTGGGCATGTTGTATTGACCCAATGCTGGGTTAAAAATACTAACCCAATCCATTGGGTAAAAATAACCCAGTATGTGTGCTGTCCAATAGTTACTCAGTGACTGGGTATTAGAATACCCAATTTGGGTTATTTTTAACCCAGTATTTTTTAGTGTGTACGTCTTATTATAGGTTTGAAGCCTATAAAGAGTAAAAATTGTTGTGTTTTTTTGTGTCCTCAAAAAGATTAAAAAATAAAAATAAAAAAGGGGGGGGGGGAGTGCAAAGAAAGTGCCTTGTTGTCTTCAGCATGAACTCCCTCAAATAGCTCCAACCATACTCAACCATAGCCTACAGCCTCTCATCATCCTAATGGCTTATTTCATAGCCACAATTCACTAATTTAGTCTACAAATAATAGACTACATTACACTACACTAGAAAGTGTTGTGCATGTACCGGTATTTAAGTTCATTTCTCATAGGCACGTCTGCTGTCCTAATAAAGTTATTCTTTTCATCTCCTGTACCTTTCACCTGATTTCACCCACTTCAACAATAAGTCTGGCCTTGCCATCCATAAGCCTCCACTCCAGTTCTCATTTCCCTACTATACCCTAGCCAACATGTTACCATGAGCCTACTACGGTAGACAGTTTGGCTTTGACTACACCATTTAAGTCATAGGCCTACTGCAGTACAAAACACAACATGGGCAAATAGGCACTATGGGCTCTGCACTTGTCTTTCATAATGTTCTGAACGTAACATATTGGTCTAGCAGTTTGTTCAGGTTTGTGCTGGGTAAGCAACACAGATTTCATCCAGCTCATCTTTGATGACATTTTGAAGACCCACAGCGATCAAATCTCAGTAAGTTGTTGTCAAACTCGTCAAATTGTCTTTGAAGCCCTCAATGATGAAATGGGACGTGTACAAGGGTACTAGCTCCTGATGAGACTATCATTCATCAACTCTGCTGTCAATCATGTCGATCACTATGAGTGGGCTGCATCTCAATATAGCTTCTACAGCAGGTGGAATATCTTTGGTTCAGTCAATTAAAAAATAAATGTACTGTCACTGACCCAATTCTTTGGCTTCATTCTGCTTTACCATGCTTCACCATCGCTATCTGATGCTGCTATTTGACCGGTTGATAGACTATAGTTTTCTATCAGTTAACACAGTTAAGTCATTGAGTCACGATAACAGAAAGGATTTCAACTCGGGTGTTGTGTTTCACACTTTTTCCCCCGTAAGCTTGGATTCAAATGCTTCCATGACAAGCCAACTCTGTCTGACTGTCTATGCAGTCTCTCTAAAAGTACTTCTCCCATCCTCTCAGTCTCTTTCTTTTCATGCCGCCAGCCCCTCTTCTTCCCCTCCATCTCAACTGTTTGTCTCTTTTTCTTTTTGTCATCCTGTTGCTTTCTCCCTCTATCTGCCTTAGATTCCTTTCTTTTTCATTCTATCTAGCCAGTCCCCCTCTGTCTATCCACTTCTCCTATCTTCTCAGTCTTTCTTGTAATCTCTCCTGCCCTCTCTTCTTCTTTTCACCCCATCTCTTTTCATCCACTTCTATCTAGCTGGTCCCTCTCTGTCTTTATCTACTTCTCTCTTCCACCACATCCAGCTCATGCTGTCCTATTTCTCTTCGCAAGTCCTTCAATCTTCTTTGGCAAGTGACACCAGCCAGCCCCACCACTGCTACACCGGCACAGACACACACACACACACACACACACACACACACGGGCACGCACGCAGGCACCCACGCACCCACGCACGCACAAACGCGCACACTCTACTGCTGGGCTGCTGTGCTGCTGTGCAGCCAGCTGAGTGCATCTCTCAGAGTGGGCTTTCCAATACACTGCACTCACAGACTCTTAACACACACACACACACACACACACACACACACACACACACACACACACACACACACACACACACACACACACACACACACACACACACACACACACAGTGCTGCAACACATACAAAAACACACACATGGATGGATGCACATGCACACACACATAAACATGCACATGCATGTACACACACCCACTCGAAGACACACACTCTTTCTCTCTCTCTCTCTCTCTCTCTCTCTCTCTCTCTCTCTCTCTCTCTCTCTCTCTCTCTCTCTCTCTCTCTCTCTCTCTCTCTCTCTCTCTCTCTCTCTCTCACACACACACACACACACACACACACACACACACACACACACACACACACACACACACACTTGATTGCACAAACTCCCTTGTTTACGCTGCACTGACAAGGGAAAGAGAATTGCATCTCTTCGGCTCTATTGTCCTGCTGGTCACAGACCTGTGAGAGTGGCACGGTTAGCAGAGACGTTGTAGAGAGAATAATCGGTCTATTTAGTGGTAAATACACCTTACTGCCATTCTCATTCTCTGTCCCCCAGTCTAAGCCTCTTTTTCTCATTAGCTTTACCTTTTCCTACCCTCACCTCTTTCTTTGAATTATCTTTGTATTTCACTATTTTTGCCTGGATCTTAGTATATTTATCTATTGTTTGTCTCTATCTCTTTCTCTCATCCTCTCAGCATCCCCCCCCCCAACCCAACACACACACACACACACACACACACACACACACACACACACACACACACACACACCACACACACACACACACACACACACACACACACACACACACACACACACGCACACACACACACACACACACACACACACACACACACACACACACACACACAGCTTCTTTACCTTGCGTTCACCCTTTATTATTATCAGCTCTCTTTATTCTCTGCCTTTGTCACACTCTCTTCCTTCCCACTGACGGCGCGATCAAAGAATCCATGTAAACACGTACACGCACATACCTACACCCACAGCAAAACCACAGTCTCTCTTTCTTTCTCTCTCTTACTCTACCGACTTCTTTTGATCATTTTCGGCTTTGCTTTTATTTTTACTCAGTTTTCATCTCTGTCTCTCTTGAATCCTCTCCTCTTCTTGAATCCTCTCCTCTTCAAGTGTCCAGACACTAAATGGTGAAAGAGTAAAAGTGTACTTTAAGTGTCGAAGGCTGCAGAGCAGCTGTGAGTCATCCAGACAGGTTTGGCTTTGGCCTGTCCCGAGAGCCCTCCAGAGTGTCGCCCCGTTCAGGCCAGACCCCCTCTCCAGACACGTTCTGCTGTACGTGGCAGCCTGAAGCAGTCCAACCACCTTCTCATTCTCACCTCCCTCGTTGCCCTTGCCGTTGGCACAAACGGTTTCCATGCCTGATTCCGTCAAACCATAGCCTGGCGAGTCAGACAATAAACCTCTCTGCTATAGAGATACGTATAACACACTTGGCCAGACAATAACCTCTCTGCCACAGCTAACCTGGCCAGACATAACCTCTCTACTATAGCTAACCTGGCCAGACAACAACCTATCTGCTGGATTTTGACAATACCTTCAGACAGCAAAGTCCTACAGCAATTACGACCACATCAAAGCGTGTGCTGTGAAACCAACAGTTGGAGGGGTGCATTTCTCGAAACCATAGTTGCTAACTACTACTAATTATGTTAGCTATTCTGTTGTTTGCAATGCAATTTCCCATTGGCAGCTACCCAAGTTGCTAACTGTCTAACAACTATGCTTTCAAGAAACACACTCCTGTTCAGTAGAACGGCAGTAATGTCTTGCTAAGCCTGACACTGCACAGCACTACAGAGAGCTTTGTAATTGGAGGACAGATTTCAATGCCCAGTCAATTTCACTCCTATGCTGCAATATGCTAACCCAAACCGCCAGGGAAGAATATTTTGTGCCACTGAGTGGGTTCTTCTAGTTTACTTTAGTCAAACCACCTTACGTCTCGTCCTCACCTTCCTTATTTTCTTTCGACAATGTTACCGACCTTGAAGCAATGTGGGGTAAGGTGCCTTGCTGAAGGCCATTTCAGTCAAAATATTTTCTTCCCATTGGCCAGGATGGGATTTGACCCAAAGACCAACTCCCTTACCATTAGGCCATGACTTCCTGCAGTCAAACCTCCTTCCATCTCATCGTGCATTGTGTAGGAATCATGGTAAATACCAAACATGACATGAAAAGCACACATGAACGCCCCACCATATGGTATTTTCCACTGGACAACTTGTAGAATATTTTGATTTGCAAGTTGCCCGGATGAGATAACCTTTGACCCTTTCAACATGGCAGAGAGAAATTGTAGTTTACTTCTCTCTAAAACCTGATGATGTTTTTTGTAGGCAGCGTAAATATTATGAATGGCAGGGTAAAATACTAATGCTAAGACGCACACAACCACCACAAAATGGTTTGACGTATTTGGCAATTTGAAAAACATGCACACTCAGGATAAACTTTGGCTTTGTCGTGTTTTACGTCACTACGACTTGAAGACAGCAGCCTCGTTAATTCCACTTCAAAGTGGAAAGGATCATCTTTCCCTGGGCAAACAAATGGACCATCATTCTCACCTCCTTCGTTGTCTTTGCCGTCAG
>NC_085878.1:50121660-50126660 GCF_034702125.1 Engraulis encrasicolus
CACCAATGCTACATGTCTCCCCAGCCCAGCCCGGGTGGCACTCACACACGGTGTCCCGACACACTCCGTGTTCGCCGCAGGGAGGGTCACAGTCTTGCTCGCCACAGCTTGGCCCCGTCCAGCCCTTCTCACAGTGGCACGAGCCCCCAACACACACACCATGAGGGGAGCAGTCTGCTTCACACAGCTCTGCAATTAGTCAAGATGAGGACAGGGCAAAACATAACATCAGCACAATGTAATACACATACTGTATGTATACATAGGATAATATAATACAATGTTCAGTATAAGTTCAAAGGAAATTCAGCATTATCATAGGCCCAGAGACACAATACGGATCAGACATTAGGAACCAATGGACAGCTGTACAGTAAGCACTAGGCTGCCTTTTAGAGTTCTATTCCTCTGCTCATGACATTAGCTTCTGGGCAATGTTTGGGCAAACCAGGAGTGATTCTGCAGGTGGATATGTGGACCACATTCATCTCCAACTGAAGATTCACATGCCAAGTTTTGATTTGCATGAAATTTGAAATGTTTCCGGAGACGGCAGATGAAGACAGCACAGCGCAGAAAAAATGCAGAGCCATAATGCCCCCTAGTTTATTTATTCTAGACACCGCAGGATTAGCCAAGATGATCCCGTCCAGACTGCACAATTATCCAGGATCTGATGCGTGCACTTGCCTGAAATAACTCCTCCAGGCCATTGAGGACACTGCATGAAACTGCCTGACAGACATTTGCAGTTTCTAACAATGGTGCATTTTGAATACAGTATATATAGGCTATACAGAATATTACAATACACGCATGCACACACAAACATGCACACACGCACGCACACGCACACACGCGCGCGCACACACACACACACACACACACACACACACACACACACACACACACACACACACACACACAAATCAATAGATAACGAGCTACCAATCTTAAAGGAACTCTGTGTAAGATTGTGGCCAGAGTAGGTATTGCAAGTATGAAACTGTGCTATCTACTGCCAAATTGGATATTTTCATCCATATCTACTGAATATTGAACTAATACTTACTAGCATAACCAAAGTATAGTACGTTCTGCACCTAAAAATGTCTATTTCTGGACAGTCAAAATGGCGGGCAATGGAGCAGATACTCCTTATCCTGTATGAGAAGTGCAGTTTTCCCAGTCATAATGGATACTTTTTGAGAATTTGATGGTGGTGGTGAGTATTCCTGAAAAAGTAACATTTGTGAATGGGCAGCATTCATTTTGTAAATTAACTACAAAAAGTATCACACAGTGCACCAAAGGTGGTCTTGAAAACCAGGGATTAAACAGCATTTCACCAGGTAAGACCCATTCATCTGTAAATTGATTTCAAAGTGACAGGAAGATAAAGATAATCATAAGAAAAAAACATAAAAATATACTAATATTCTAATATAAAACAGCATGGTAATATTCATGGACATCAAGATACCAAATGGAATCTGTTTGATTTATAATTGGACATTCTGATTTACTGCTAATATAATCTGTGTCATTTATAAGAGACTGTCATTTGTTACTGTCCTTTTTGGCTGCTACCTCTGGAGACACAGCCAGAACAGAAACAGCTAAAATGTGGATATTTGTGCTAATCTTTCCTTAAAAGGTTCTAAGCCATCTCTCCGAGAGAGAGAGAGAGAGAGAGAGAGAGAGAGAGAGAGAGAGAGAGAGAGAGAGAGAGAGAGAGAGAGAGAGAGAGAGAGAGAGAGAGAGAGACTGTAATGCAATGTAAGTAAAATAGATTTATAAAAACAAGCACAGATACAAGCAGAGTCTTTTCAACCTTCTCAGTCTGCTTTGAATCAGTCCATTCATCATTTCCTTCACTTCCTGTGATTCCCACATTTCCTGCAGCACAGAGAGGAGGTTGTCTGCCCTCAGAGGGGAAGTGTTCACAGACTCCCACAAATGAGAAATGAGGGAAGTGGTGGAGGGTAGGCTAAGGTATAAGGTACGTTCTTTCTGACTTTTAAATGAGAAAGTGGTGTGTAGGTGGAGGTTGGGGAATAAAGAAGTTTTTCTGATTTTAAACAGGTCCCTTTATTCCTGTCCAGTCACCGCAATCAATTTTCCATTAGGGCGACCAACGTGTTTATCTTCTCTTAGCTACTTCCAGGTAGCGCTAGGCTGAACGTCGATGCACACAAAGCTCATTTGGTAATTAAGGTTTATTTAATTGAAGTAGGATTGCGGCAACTAATTAAGAGGAAAGCTCTCCTGCTCCTCTTGCACTCTCAATGAATGACTTGAACACATGAAAAAAGGCGAATTTTACAACACGGCACTGTCTTTGTCCATCTGTGTGCCTTTTGTGCAGAGCTTTCTCGCATTCTGTATGAGCATGTGTTTATGCATGGGTGTGTGTGTGTGTGTGTGTGTGTGTGTGTGTGTGAAAATGTGAACATTTGTCTGTGTCTTCCTGTGTGTGTGTGTGTGTGTGTGTGTGTGTGTGTGTGTGTGTGTGTGTGTGTGTGTGTGTGTGTGTGTGTGTGTGTGTGTGTGTGTGTGTGTGTGTGTGTGTGTGTGTGTGTGTTATATTAATGTGCGTGTATGCATAGAAAGTGTGTGTGACAGAAAGAGATCAAGTGAGACAGAGTAAGTGTAAAGTGTGTGTGCTGTGCATGGGCATAACGTCAAGGCTGTCCTCTCTAATCAACTTTTCTTCAGTGCATACATATGTCTAAAGAGCCATTCTTTCATTACATGGACTTTCTCCTCTGTTCTCCAGTTCTCTTTGTTTATTTCCTCTCCCTCGCTCTCTGCCTCACATTTTCTCTCTCCCTGCCTCATCCCCCGCTCTCTCTCTCTCTCTCTCTCTCTCTCTCTCTCTCTCTCTCTCTCTCTCTCTCTCTCTCTCTCTCTCTCTCTCTCTCTCTCTCTCTCCTGACAAACTTGTCACTGTCAGATTGTGTCATGAAGTGAGCTTTATGTGAAGCTATCAAATACTTCCATTCAATTGTAGCCACTACACTCTCATAAGCCCGATTCGCACGGGATAAATATTACCTATGGACCCCTGGTAATTCGCAATTACCCCTGGACCTCCGTGATTTTTCGGGGCGCATTCGGACGGGATAAATAAACGTTGGTTATTTAGTCAATTCACAGACATTACAGGGGAGTTCAGATGGCGCACCTATGTAAAATTACCCCAGGACGTCTGAGTTTCGCCGAAATACAGTAGGTAATTCGCGGTGGAATTATTACCTGACAAATCGCAGACATGGCACATTCGCACAGGACTAAGAAATCAGACATTCTCTGTAATTATTCCGAATTACCGGGGGTCCATAGGTAATAAAAGTCCCGTCCGAATCGGGCTTTAGAAAGCCATTCTTGTGCCCTTCCATTAAAGAACCAGCATTTCATGTCCCTTACTTTAGCTGACTGCTAATTTTCATCAGCCTAAATCACTAATGGGATCTGAGTCTGGGAACCATCTACTGATTTTCTCCTGGGGTGGTATGATTTGGTTGTCCTTGAACGGTTATTGGGCGCCCATAAGCCCAGAACAGCTCTTTTGAAATAAACCATTTAGAACACTTTCTAAAGCTTGATCAAAAGTGGTTTTGCACTTGGTGTCACTATGGCAGGTCCTTAAATAACCACCAGCTTACGGTTATTTACTTATTGAATACATGTAGTCTGTAGGAATGCCTTGCTCTCCTTCCCTGTTCTGTGATTGGGTCAAAGTCGTGATCATTTTGGTCGTAGTTTTCAGGCTGTCGAGCAGATCAGATTGTGGATGTGTTCTGACTGTCATGCCAACAAGCCTGGCTCTTCTGTGTAGTGGCCAGAGCCCCAGTTTGGCACCCCTGAAGGTTGTGGTTTGGGTCCCGGCGGGGCAACTCTTCTGATAAGAGCCTGTTTTCTGAAATGCATCTCCAATACAGCCTTCCTGGATGTATGGGGAGCAAGGCGGAACTACATTCATCTGGCGAGAGTCAGGTTATTACCCAACCACCCAAACAAACAAAGCATCTCTGCTGATATGCATCTTCTGCTAGTCTGGTGTGCCTCCACTCAGCCACCTTTGGCCCAGTTCCAGGCCTCATCTGGGCCAGGTGAGGTACTGTTGAGATCACAGGAGCACTTTGTGGTGGATGTTTTCCAGCAGACTGAGTGGGCTGGACAGGGAAGGGAAGGGAAGGGCCAGGCGGATGCTGATGGCTGCTGGGTCTAATGCATTGGCTCTCGTCGGCCCAAACAGTGACTGTCACCGCCACTAACCCCTCAGATGGGCAGCCAAGCGTGAAGGAGCTATGCGCACCCTCTGGGGCACTTTACACACACACACACACACACACACACACACACACACACACACACACACACACACACACACACACACACACACACACACACACACACACACACACACACACACACACACACACACACACCTGTACAATACAAACTCACATATATACCACATACACATGCACAAGACACACACAAGGGCACACACAGACATCTGGACACACAGACACAGACACAGACACAGACACAGACACACACACACACACACACACACACACACACACACACACACACACACACACACACACACACACACACACACACACACACACACACACACACACACACACACACACACACACACACACACACACACACACCTGTACATACAGTACATGCTGACATGCATATACTACATGCACAAGGGCACTTCTACACACACTCAGATGCACGCACACGTGCACAAAGTGAAAAGCACACTTACTGTGCATCACATCACACATATTAGTAGTGCGAGCAAAAAAAAAACCTGTGATTTTCTGTGTGTGTCCCAATTTCTGTTGCTTGTAGCTTAATGCATCATCGCTGTCAATGGCACCAGAGGTTCACAATCTTTGGCTACATTTATAACATTTAGACGCTACTGAGAAAAAGAAAAGTGGAAAAAGTGGAAATCTCCCATCATAATT
>NC_085878.1:50134160-50136660 GCF_034702125.1 Engraulis encrasicolus
TAGTAATAATAATAATAAAAGATGCAAAAAGTGAGCTGAAAGCTAATAGCAATTGAAATAGCAAATCAATTGCTTAAAAAAAATATCACCCTTACATGGGGAGAGAGAGAGAGAGAAAGATGAGCAAGGGGGAGGTGGTAGGGGTGAGAGCAGAGTAAGTGTGTGTGTGTGTGTGTGTGTGTGTGTGTGTGTGTGTGTGTGTGTGTGTGTGTGTGTGTGTGTGTGTGTGTGTGTGTGTGTGTGTGTGTGTGTGTGTGTGTGTGTGTGCGCGCGTGCACGCAGGCACGCGTGTGTGTGCGTGTGTGCCTGCGGTAGTCTCACCCAGGATGTTGGTCCTGTAGGACACCTGTTCAGTGGCACGTCCGTCGTTGTAGAAGGCCAAGTGCCACACACCTGGTTGGATTGGAGTAGATTAGATTCAAATTTATGTTATTACTAGGGGTGGTACAGTTCACAAAATTCACGGTTCGGTTCACATCACGGTGTCAAGGTCACGGTTTTCGGTTCTCTATGGTTCTTTTTTTTTAGTTCATGATAAATGGTGCACTGGGAATATTATAAAATATTTATATAACAGCAGTTATAAAGTGATGATGCACAAGTTGAATTTGACGTTTTGCATGTGTCTGAGAACTGCCTCTTGTGCTTGAACTTAAACTGTCGTCAGCTGATGTGCGCTGTCTGAGCGTTCCAAATGCCCTCTTTCAATTGGCTAATAGAATTGGACTTATAAATAAATATCCTACATATGGTTTGTATAGGCTTATAATGTGAAAATGGTATGATTTTAATTGTGTCATGATCCTCTGATTGGTCTCATACGCTAATGTTGTAATCAGAGAGACTGGATAAGGTACTCCTAGAATCTCTGTTTTACATATTTTTCTGGGCAGCACATGAATTGCGGTTTGCCACGGATTGCGCGGTTCGGTTCGGTATGTGTGTGAATTGTATGGTTTCGGTTTTCGGTGCGGTTTGTACCATCCCTAGTTATTACACATTTAAGGATACAGATAACCAGATGCAGTTAAGCAATAAATGTATCTGCACATAATGAACATTCTGTACATAATACTGTACATACGCACTCCTGCCTTCTGCACTTCTGATTTGCTCTGATTACAATTTCTTTCACATGTATAGGTAATATGAGCAAAACAAAACGGGTGTCCAGAAAAAAAATACACACTTGAAATCATTGTAAAAAATTCTAGCACCTATTCTCAAACTGACACCCATTCTTGTCCAGACAGCGTCGGCAAGAGGAATTGCACACAATGCTCTTGCCTTTCAATGGCTGAACTCCCCTTATATTAAGTAACTGGTGTAGGTCACAGAGCGTACAGTTTGGAAATCAGTTTGAGAATAGGGAGTGATGTCTGTAATTTCTATTAAATGTTGATTTTTTCCCCTTTTTTTCTGACACCCCGTACTAATGCAAGTACCGTATAGGTGGATATGGATATGGATACCTGTACATATTCCAAAAGAAAATGGGCAGATAATAGCATGAATGAATACTACATCTACATGGCTTTTAACCCTTGTAAGGTATTCAGGTCATTTTGACCCGTTTTCAGTTTTTGGCTTGAGAAAAATAGTATCAGTTATTATTCTTTTGCACTGAGATTCACTGGCTTTGGCTCATTTTCAGTGAGGAACATGAATCTGAAAAAAAATAGTAACCCCAGCCCTCCCTTGCTAACCAAAACATTTCTAATACACAAGATGGTTTTCCTGGGTCATTTTGACCCGTATCACTTTGAGGGGCTTATACATCAACATTTTCGAAACTCTCTGATACAAGAGTGATCACATGTTGAATAGACAAGGCAGAGGGTGAAGTGTGTGGAAAAAGGAGTGCAGATATTGTTTGGTCATTCTGTTGTGCATCAATGTTTCAACCTTGCGCGATGATCACACAAGTTGTTCAATCCAAGAGCTTGGATTGAGTTTACTCTCTTTCTTCACCGTCTCCTTGTCTTTCTCTCTCTGTATCTCCCACTCTCAAAAACATAAATACACAGAAATTCACAGGCAGGGTGAGGGGAACATGAGAGTGAATTGTGAATTCAGAGTGAAAAGTGATTTTTTTCATTTTCATTATTTTTCCATATGCCCAGGTCAAATTGACCGAAACACCTTCTGTTTAACCAAAACACGAACACCTTATAAGGGTTAATGGATTTTCTACAGATAATTATAGGGGTTAACTGTACCTGAGTCCAGGTAATGGAAGAAGCCAGCCTCGTGCATGGAGACCGGACGCTCAACTGGCTCCCGCATCTCGGCCACCGTGATGGGGTGATCCTCCGCCACAATCAGCCTGCTGCCATCCAGCAGCTCCACAAAGTCATACTGACACACGCGCACACACATGCACGCGCACACACACACGCACACGCACGCACACACACACACACACACACACACACACACACACACACACACACACACACACACACACACACACACACACACACACACACACACACACACA
>NC_085878.1:50144160-50169160 GCF_034702125.1 Engraulis encrasicolus
GAATTAGTATGGCCTTCATACAGTACTTGTGGCAAACAACAAAAACACAAGCCCTGACATTGGTCCTTTGTGCTGAAAGACGATCGTAATCTCTGCAGCGTTTCACGGTATCACACAGTAGCAATCAGTTTGGTGTACACAGACGTTATGGTTATTTCAGATAACCATTGAGAGCAAGAGGGACAAACAAATGGCATGCTGTCTGCCGTGAGAAAAACTGCAAAACAGCTAGATAGTTGTTTGTTCTGTTTTATTTAATTTGTTGCATTTGGTGGATTTTTTGCTTGTCCCCTCTCTGTGCCCTATCGTGCTGTGGTGCACACTGTGCATTTATGATAGGCACATGGCATGATTGCTATTTTGTGTGAGTGATCTTTAGCAAAAGAAATTCCCATTGTCTACATGGCAGATGTCATGACATTGCCCTCATTGGGGAGTTGTGGCTGCCCGAAAGCATGCCATTATCATATACAGTAACCCAAAGCACTCCATTACAAAATGGAAATTTTAGGAAATTTAGACAAACCTGATCAGTGATCGGTTGTGCAATGCTAAAAGTTATTCTATTAATATATTTTTTGAAATATTGTTTGGGCTTTTTTGCCTTCATTTGTGATAGGACAGTGAATATATCTACAGGAAGCGAGTGGGGAGAGAGAGTCGGGGAAGGGTCGGCAAAGGACCCAGGCCGGAAACGAACACGGGTCGCGGTGCCCTACCGCTTATTTTACATTTTGTTATTATTTCACATAGTTTAAAAATGTATGTATTATTATTATTTTCGACCAGTGTGCAGTGGATCCAGTGTGTTAATAGTATGGCTTACTGGCTGCCACAGACCAGAGCACTATAAATCTGACCCCATCTTTCTCCCACTCATGTCCTATCACTCATCAGTCCATCTCTCACTGTCTTGTCCAAATTAAAGGAATAAAAGCCTGAAAACATATCGAAAAGTACTGCCCACAGTACAGGCACCGAATGAAACAGTGTTGTTGCAGATTTAGTGCGTCTGGTAGCGGCTTTTGGTCACGATTCACTCGCTGCAGCTGCTGCTGACACGCAAAACCACGGTCTGAAAACTCCTTTGTACATGTCTGCTTGCGTTGGAATTTGCAACTGCGCTCGACAATATAAAGCTAGTTTTTACATTAACAAGCAGCAGTGTTGTGCTGTGAATGCCCATCTGAATTGGCAAAAAATAATATGTATGCAAAATTAACAGTCCTCACCCCATGCTCCCCACCTCCTCCCACGTCTCTACTCCAAACACACCATAGAAACACACATATGCATACCTAAACACACAGACACACACGCACACACACACACACAGCCCAATCTTTATATCTTTGTGGGGGCCTTCCATTCATATTAACCCTAACAATAGCTAAAGAATGCTAAACTGTGCCCAAACCAAAACAATCCCAGTGTGAAAAAGTTTCACCAGCAAAAAATAAAACCAATCCAGCTAAAGGGGTCAAAACATGTGGGGTTCAGGATTTGGGCCGCAAATGGAGCGAGGGCTCCAACATGTGTGTGTGCTCCAATAGCAGTGGCCTCACAAAGGTAGATTACTGTAGTACAAACACACACACGCACACGCACACGCACACGTCCACGTACACGCACACGCACGCGCACACGCACACGCACACGCACACGCACACACACGCACAAGCACACCCACACGCAAGAACAGATGCAAATTCACAACAGATGCACATATACAAACGCATGGACGCACAGACACAAACACACACGGATGGATGCATATACAGTTCACAAGCACCCTACACACCCACGCACTCACGCACACACACACGCATGCACGCACACACGCACGCATGCACACATGCCTCTGTCAGACCGCACTGCTCCTGTGTGACTGCTCACCTGCGTGTGAGTGGGTGGCAGCCCCTTCCTCCCATAGAGGCCGATGAGTGCGTTCTTGTGGATGGAGATGTTGAACTTGAGGAAGTTTGGTTCGTCCATGGCCAGTCGCGAGCGCCAGAAGACCCCAGGTGGCACGGCCTGGCCCGACCTCTGGCCTACCCCGACCTGTCCCGTGTCCAAGGTGACGTTCTCCTGTTGGGGTGGCACACCTGTTCGACCTGCGTAGGTGGGAAAAGAGACGGAGGGACATGAAAGAGGGCAATGTGAGGGGGAAGGAAGAGCTCAGGGAAAGTGACATTTACAGTAGGGGTGGGCAATATGGTAAAAAATGTCATAACAAACATAAAATCTCGATTTCAATTATTTTATCACAATCTTCCATCGAAAAGAAACCCCAACAAAAACAAAAATGGGCATTTTTAGGGCTACAACTTTCTGAACATTTAGATTTGAATAGGGCCTAGTTCTATATCTGATGAAGGGAATGTCCTCACTCCACGGTGATCTATATGATCTGTACTATTTATCCACTTTGGCAGATTGTCGACAATCTTCTACTCATTTTAACGATTCACGATATTATATTGTCATATTGCACCCTGAATTTACAGTGAGGCAATGGCATGCATGTACAGTACACGGTCATCGATTTAAGAAGAAATGTGTAATGTGGTGCGATTTAGAAAGCTGTCTTAATTTTTTCCTTAAGCAACTTTCCGTTTTATGTTACATGACTGACTCTGACATATTTTAGTACCATGCAGCGGCTCCATATGGTTCTATGTCGGCCAGTCAGTTTGAAACAGGTTTGCTTTTTGGGGCTTGCGTGTGACTACTTAGGTACATTGACCTTGTGAAAACATACCAAAATAGGACACATTTCCTAGACAATTCACTCATGATGAGTCACTTTGGAATGTGAGTAAATGTGAGTGGAGTGAACACTAAGAACACAGAAGAACAGAAGCATGGACAAGAGTCAAAAACATGACATTGCTCCCTAAACCACTTTCATAAAAAAACAAAAGTAAAGTTTCTGTCAGTAGCCTACAGTGTTGTACAGACTGTCCTGTCTTCAAGGTTGTAGGCATCACAGAGGAGTGAGAAAATGGATGAGGAGAAGAATGAGAAACCATAAAAGTTTAAATGATTAGAATAGTTTGGCCGGGCAAAAAGATAAAACAGCTTTACGAGAGCCATAAAATGACACTAAAGACGCCAGAGAAAGACTGTGAGGTGCATAATAAAAATTACAAATAAAAGACAAAAACTGCAATACTGGAGAGGGAAGAAAAATGAAAATGACAAGAGAGGTGAGATTCTGTGCAGCGGAGAAGAGAGGAGGGAGAGGGTAAAAAAATAGGTCGGTGGGACAGTAGGGCAGGTCAGACAGGTGTGGACAACTGCTGACGGTTTCATTTTCATTTTATTATGCACAATCTGCATATGCATGCACACATGCATCACACATGTCTGTGTTTGTGTGTTTGTGTTTGTGTGTGTGTGTGTGTGTGTGTGTGTGTGTGTGTGTGTGTGTGTGTGTGTGTGTGTGTGTGTGTGTGTGTGTGTGTGTGTGTGTGTGTGTGTGTGTGTGTGTGTGTGTGTGTGTGTGTGTGTGTATGTGCATGTATACTGTGTGTGTGTGGGGGGGGCACTCCTACTAAACATCAGTTCAACTCAGATTGCTGCAATATTGTGGTCAATTTCGGGCAATATTGATATTACAGAAATGTCAATGACAGTGTAAAAATGAAATCAGAGAAAATTACCATTATTGGCATTGATCATTATTTATTACACCACTGTTTTTTTGTTCTTATGGGGGCTACCTCAAGGTTTCCAAATTTCATTTCCCTCACCATTATTTGTTACCACAATAGAAAGCAACTCAAAACTGTTAATCATGACCAGCGAATGGAAGCAACCATCGTAGTCACTTCTTGCTATTAGTAAGAATACAATCCCCACAATGACCACAATGTGAAAACTAAATGCAGCCTCATGTCAACAGTTAACAATGTTGGGATATTGCATATTGAGGGCATTTAGTCATTGGACATGTAGGTACTCTTGTCATTAATTTTTATGAACTGTTAAAACTGTTACCGGGCAAATGCACAGGCGGCGACAAGATTAAGCGACAGAATCGCTGGACTGTTCAGCAAGAGCAATACGAGCAATAGAAGCGACAGAGTATGTCCGTTAAAAGCAGAATGCAAGCCTTCCGGCTTTTCTATTGGCTGTGGCGGCTGTCGCCGAACCGCATCATAGCTCATTTGCATTATATTCACTCAAGTGCAAACTGTCGCTCAAGTAACTCAAATCACCCGAATAGCTTTTGTCCCTTCTGACGGCAATACAAAGTCAATTACTTTCGTCGCTGGAATCGCTCAAATCACATCTGGTCTATTGGTGCCTTTACTGTAGATGCTGCTCAACATAGCTAATGGGTCATTTTTCTCTTTTTTGTACTGTTCAAAACACACAACAAGTGTACAAGAGCATAATCAAGCAAATCGTCATCATCATTACATAAAATCATGTATTCATCAAACGCAAGGAGATTGGACAAATAGTAATCACACTAATAATCAATAAAATAATAATAATCACACTATGTTGAAGCCGAACTGATTTAAGTTGATTGATACTGTATAACTGGGGATGCTAAAGATTGAATCCCTAACTGGGAGAACATATCTGACAGTCACACTGGTATGATACTTGATAGTCAGAATGCTCTTTATCAGTTGACATATTGCGGTCAGGCCCCTAACCTTAAATCTAGCTTCAGCTGCTTTGCTCATGTGGGTGTTTTGTAGATCAGTGGTCTTCTAAACGCCTTCCTGGTGAAGAAAACTTGATAAGGTCTGGGGATAGGGTTTTTCTCCGTTCTTGTTTGGTTACTGACAAATCTGATACTGAGTCTATCATTTTGACAAGACAGCGTTTATCGAGGCAGCCTCATATGGCTGTCAGTCTGTCAGTCAGCTCCTATGATGGTGCTACAGAGCTATGTGACGTCAAGTCAATTCACAGGATACACTCTAAACTCCAACCCCCAAACTCTCTCTCTCACACACACTCACTCTCACACACACACGCACGCACGCACGCACGCACGCACGCACGCACGCACGCACGCACGCACGCACGCACGCACGCACGCACGCACGCACACACACACACACACACACACACAGTCTGAAAAGATAAGAATCACATAAAAAGCAAAGCAATCATGTCCTTGATACTGGTGCACTAACTCTGACTTCCACATCTGCCATCTTACAAAATTGAGCATTTTTTTTCAACCTAATGTTCACTGGAGTGTTGGGTAACAAGCAATTGGTGCACTTACGTATGCATATCCTCCAGTACAGAGAGATCACTGAGGCACCAAAAGGCATACAGTACAAGGCTTAAAAACTAGTTAAAAAGTGATATCAACACGAATGGGATCATGCACACACGCACGCACGCACGCGCACGCACGCACGCCAGAAACCTATATTATTGTCTTGCTCCTTTCCATTTGGCTGTGAGAGAACAGGTTTGATCTCTCTGTGCTTTTAGTCAGCTGAAATCCCTTCAGCATTCACCATTCGCACAGCGATACACTTTAACCATTGCACCGTTCATACGTAGGTGCCTGAGCTACTTAAAATCCTATACAAACAATGGCACGCTCTGCCTACTCTTCTGAATGTTTGGAACCCAATTTGCTGGTGATCAGCAAACAATAACTGTGCATACGACGAAAGCAGCACACAGTGCTAAACCAGTGGGGTCTCTGCCATTGAGAGACGGGATGGACAGCACAGTAGCTGTAAGCACAAAATGAAATGAAATGAAAGCAATAGAGTTCGATCTCATGAAATTGGATTCAGGAAAATGCAGAGTTGCACAACGTTTCACCATGGAGGGTGTAGTATGACTCCTTCTTGTAACTTGCCCCAATTCTGACCTTAGCATTTCCAACAGCTCAAAACACATAAAAACTGCTGGGAGGGTGAGATATCCAAACTATACTCCCTTCAATCATATCAGGAATGTCAACTTGTGGAAACATAAGGTCTTTTATTGAGCCAATGCTTTCTCATTTTAATAGCGTAAAGGCAATTTTGTCTACAAGTTACTTTTGCTTTTGGGCTTGATAAATTACGTGTGTGTGTGTGTGCTGAGTTAAGCTATTTGCATGTGTTCTGTGAGTTGTTCCTCAAGGAAAACATGCAAGGTGAACAACAGTTACTGTATATGACAACTTTGCAGTGTGAAACTGCCACTGTACATCACATGGGCACAACTTAAAAGTAAGAAAACAGTGTGTCTCTTTATTTATATATACACACAGTATATATTTACTTATTAACTATAAACTGAACATTGCCATGGATAACATGAATGTAATTGCTATTGTTAACCTCTTCATCCAGAGTGTACATTACTGTAAAGCTTGTTGTTACAGGAATATCAGCAATGCCATAGCAATGCTGCCTGGTACGATATACGTAGTAGTTTAGTATTTTGTTAAGCAAACAGTGACGTTGGATCGCTACAAATCCTTCTGCAACGTCATCCAAATAAAGAGATAAGCTGTAAGCCACTAAGCTTCTTGGTGTGTAGTTGGTGCTCTCTGAATGTGGGGTTAGTGTGTCCACTAGTGTGCCCACTTCTACACCATTATAATAGCCTGTATATAGTCATACATGTAGCTAGACCTCAGTACTTCTAACCTCTCACTCAAAACTCACTCATCGTCTCCGGACTTCCCTTTTGTGTTTTCTACTTATGGTAAGCACTGCTACTGAAGCACTACTGACCGCTATCACAGGAATCTCTGACGGACGTTCACATGAGTTTTTCATGATGGGAAAAATTCTCTGGTGGTTTGATGGTGTAACTACCCTCTAGTTCACTTACTTTTTTATAGCCAGACACCCCAGGTTTCCCGTTCACTTCAGTAAAACTGTTCAGTAAAACAGCAGCCAAGGACATTAAAAAACAGCAGCAAGGAAGAATAAAGAAATAAAAGTTATTTAAGCGCATCTTCCACTGCCGTAAGATTATTTCCCAGAAGAGTGGGCAAGAGAGTATATTGATTTCCATTGAAAAAATCTCCCTGGCTCACAGCCAGTTGGATATGCAATCCACATCCAGTTTAAGCCTCAGCTTCAGCAGTGAGGGTAGGTGCAACGGTGTGAAGACTAAGTTAGCCCCTCAGTCTGTCCCTCTTCCTGCCTTTCTCTCTCTCTCTCACACACCCTGTCTCTTTCTTATCATTCACAGTTTAGTTAAATACAGTTTATTTGAACCTTACCATTCATAACAAACACACATGCCCGCAAGCAGTCTCTCTCTCTGTTTCTCTCTCTGTCTCTCTCTCTCTCTGTGTCTCTCTCTCTCTGGCACACACTCAAACTCACACCTCTCCTCCTTAACTGTGTTTACACATTTCGATCAATCAGGGTATACAGTATGTCAATGTCATCACCAACAGTTTGTTTGCGATTCAGACTCAAATTGACACACACACACACACACACACACACACACACACACACACACACACACACACACACACACACACACACACACACACACACACACACACACACACACACACACACACACAAACGCACGCAAACAGGCATGCACACACTCACACACGCACACACGTACACACGCACACACACACCACTTCAGCACACGTGACATATGCGTGTGTGCATGGCATGGCATTTCTGTATCAGTCTTGTGTGTGTAATGGTTTGGCAGACACAAAGTGCTTGTCGATCTTGTTTGGGGATTTCAAATAACATGAAAGGCAAAAGCAGAAATGCCCCTGCCTGCATTGCAAATATTGCTAACACTTATCACACTTGGAAGCCATTTCAATCACCAAGAAAGACTTGGTCCTTTGAAAGACTTTTACCTCTTCTAGCTGACAGAACAATATTTGAAACGAATGAGATAGACAGATCTCATTTCCTTGTGTGCTTAAGAAACCCAATACTGTAAGCCTTTGTTCCTTATGCTGATGAACTGATAGGGGAAACCATAGCAACAAGCTATTTTCAGTCCAGGTATTTTATTAACAAATACCTAAAAATAAAAACGCAATATTTTCTTTTAGCCTCGTCTTTTATAATTCATGAGAGCAAATAGCTCGGTGTAATGCTTCCTGGTGTGGTAAAATGGATTAAATATTTCCGGGAATGAGACATACAGCCAACCTCGGCTATGGGTTCATTGTGAGTCAGTTGAGTTTGCTTATATGTAAGAAACAAGGAAAGAGAAAAAAATAACACCTACATAACATGTTGTACAAATTCTGACACACAGCCACATGCACAGGCACAGTTGAGTCGCATGTAAGCTTATGTGTCACAGCAACACTCACGGCAACATATTTCACTGCTACTATTTAAAATGGCACTAGGCAGTTGTGAAGTTACCCTACCTGCAGGAAAATCTACACTGTCCATACCTTTGTCTGGAGATGTTAGCATTGTCACTGCCACTGTTGGTGTGGGAACTGCCCTGGAGCGTCCGTTCTCAAAAGCATGGGTTTCCACATCACGTAGACGCCAGGTCAGGCCCATCAAGTTCATAGCTGGACAGGAAACAGACAGACACATAATACATGAATAAAGATCAATAAAGAAATACGGAGAAAAGCAGGAAAACAGAACGAAATGTTTTCAATGACCACTGTTTGGGTAGGGCTAAATGTAAGGATGAACATTCATTCTACATTTTTGTTGCATTAACACTAAGGTCTTATCACATTTGCTGTTGAGTTATTTGATGGGAATTGTGAGGGTTGACTTAGAGTCTAAGTCTTTGACGATGACCCAAGTGATCCCAGGGAACAATATTATCTTTTAAAGTTCTATTTTCCCCTGGGAACTGAGTACCCGGAGCTTCCATACAGCCTGAAATACCCTAAGGCAAGGCATCTAACCTCTCTCTCACACACACACACCTGGCAAACTGGCTTTGTACTGTACCTACCGGTAATTCCCTGTACAGTACCCTGCCCTGCAGAAGACTTTAGTGCAATGTAATAGCGCTACAGTTGGCCAGAATGCCCATAGCATTTTAGCAGCTTTCCATTTGAGCTGGACTTGCATCAACAGAGGGTGGTTAAAAAAAACCCTTTCTGGCCAGGTGAGACAAGTTGAACTTCTTTTTTGAAGGTCAATGGTGGTTGAAATGAAGAGCTATGTTTTCACCACCTTCACTTTTCTGTTGATGGGGGAGGGCAAAAAGAGATGTCTCACTGCATTTCAGGAAATTAATTACCACCTGCCCAAGCTAGTGTACTCATCCAGATGTTTCAAATCAGGCCTGTAGACTTAAGTGTGTTGACTGTGGATTTTATCATCCACAATGATCTGCACAATAAAGTTTAAAATCAAAATACGAATTAAATATATAAACACGGCAGATGCAGTCCCTTAGCTCTTGTCTGACACCTACTTGGGGAGAGGGGTGGTGGGTGGGGGATGGTAGTCAGACGGAACAGACAGACAGACAGACAGACAGGCAGGCAGACAGACAGACAGACAGACAGACAGACAGACAGACAGACAGGCAGGCAGGCTGATCTGTTCTTTGAGAGAGTTTTATCGAAACATTTCACTGCAGTAAAGGACCACTGACTGCTTTAGTCAATTCAGAAACAAACCAAGACCAGGCATCTCCCCATCTCCCAGACAACCACTGTCAGAGAGAGAGAGAGAGAGAGAGAGAGAGAGAGAGAGAGAGAGAGAGAGAGAGACAGACAGACAGACAGACAGACAGACAGACAGACAGACAGACAGAAACAGACAAAGAGAAGGACATAGGCAAAGACGACTGGTGAAAGAGAATAACAGACGGGGGAAGGACACAGCAAGATAATTAGGCAGAGATCGTGGCAGGCAGATAGAGTGAACAAAGTAAGTCAAGGGATATAGAGACCGAAAAGAAAAAAGAATGGAGAAGACTTGCTTCAATGAATCCATACGTCCTGCCCCTAAAATGTAATGAAGAGCATTCTGTTCTTTGCTCTTCCCCTTGCCTTTGTTCTTTTCACTTTTCTCTGTCTGTCTGTCTGTCTGTCTGTCTGTCTGTCTGTCTGTCTGTCTGTCTGTCTGTCTGTCTGTCTGTGTGTCTGTGTGTCTGTGTGTCTGTGTGTCTGTCT
This sequence comes from Engraulis encrasicolus, assembly GCF_034702125.1. Lineage (NCBI taxonomy): Eukaryota > Metazoa > Chordata > Actinopteri > Clupeiformes > Engraulidae > Engraulis > Engraulis encrasicolus. The sequence goes on from NC_085878.1 coordinate 50,154,248, forward strand.
CTCTCTCTCTCTCTCTCTCTCTCTCTCTCTCTCTCTCTCTCTCTCTCTCTCTCTCTCTCTCTCTCTCTCTGTCTGTCCGTTCCTCTCTTCCTCTGCCATGACTAATTCTACACACCCCTGGAGACATGTGTTGGGAGGAGTGAAGTGTGAAGTGAGCTCATGAAAACTCCTCTTCAAAGTTGGCCGCATTGTGGAGCGCACAGCGAGGCAGCAATTCAGATCTGGTTTCCTCACTTCCCCGCCATTGATCTACTGGCACTTCACAAACAGCTACCTCTTCCTGTTTGTGAGTGTGTGTGTGTGTGTGTGTGTGTGTGTGTGTGTGTGTGTGTGTGTGTGTGTGTGTGTGTGTGTGTGTGTGTGTGTGTGTGTGTGTGTGTGTGTGTGTGTGTGTGTGTGCGCGTGTGTGCGTGTGTGTGCATGTGCATGCGTTCATTTTCTTCTCTGAGAGAGAGAGAGAGAGAGTGGGAGAGAGAGGGAGAGAGAGAGAGTGAGAGAGAGAGAGAGAGAGAGAGAGAGAGAGAGAGAGAGAGAGGGAGAGAGACAGAGAGAGAGAGAGAGAGAGATACAGTCAGACAGATAGACAGAAAGAAAGAGTGTGTGTGACAGAGACAGCAGTAGACAGAGTGTGCATGCGTGTGTGAAAGACATGACAAAGAAGGAGTGTTTGTTTGCATGTGATTATGTGTGTTGTATACGTACAGTACATGTCTGTTAGTGTGCAAATTAGTTGTTTACGCAAGTGTGTATGTATTGTATGTGTAAAAGGGCATCTCTCTCTCTCTCTCTCTCTCTCTCTCTCTCTCTCTCTCTCTCTCTCTCTCTCTCTCTCTCTCTCTCTCTCTCTCTCTCTCTGTCTATACAGAGACAGAGAGAGCGATAGTAATAGAGACAGTGACAGAGAGAGAGAGTGTGTGACAAAGACAGAGAGACACAGTGTGTGTTTGATTGTGTGCATGTGTGCTTTTGTGTTTGTCTATAGATGATGATTAGTTGTGAATAATTGGCTGAAGCCAACGGGAAAAAAAAACAACCAAAAAGGAGTGGGGTAAAAAGGGATTAAAGCTCTGCAATAGAACAGAAAAATGAGAAGGGCTGAGAAAGACACACAAACCAGAGATAGCAAATCCACAATGGAGAGGGGTTGAGGGGAGGAGAGATGACAGAGACCAGAAGAGAGGAGAAGAGCAGAGGAGAGGAGGGGGGAGGGGGATAAGAGACTGTGAAAAAAAAACAGTGTCATCCGCAGTATGCAGACAATGTTAGTTCAGCGTGTGTCCGAGGATGCGGAAGTACAAGCTAAAAATGAGAGAGAGAGGGAGAGAGAGAGAGAGAGAGAGAGAGAGAGAGAGAGAGAGAGAGAGAGGGGAGAGAGAGAGAGAGAGAGAGAGAGAGAGAGAGAGAGAGAGAGAAAGGAAGCAAGATAGAGTAAAAGAGGCTATTTAAAGTCAACCGCACATGATTTGCTCTGGCAGACGATGAAATAGGTGAGCAAACAAAGCACACAGACAATGGAACACTTTTTTCACCATCATGTATACGCAAGTATGTATGCACACACACACACACACACACACACACACACACACACACACACACACACACACACACACACACACACACACACACACACACACACACACACACACACACACACACACACACACACACACACACACCTGCAACAGATGATGATTGAATGTGTGTACAATTACTGTGAGCAATTGTGACAATTATAGTGTGCATGTGTGTGCGTTTGAATAAGTGTACATACACACAAGCCACAATAATTGTACAAATAAATGCAGGTGCGCGCGCACACACACAGAGACACACACACAGACACACACACACACATGGAACCGAAACATACAAGCACATTCACATCCTCTCACCTATGCAGTAGCAGAGGATGATTGACAGTAGGACGGCCACCGCCACGGCGCTGAGGGCGGTGCATTTCCAGGTGCAGTATTTTGGGGACTTCTTGAACTTGAAGGCGCCCCTGGACAGGGTGCTTCTGGGCAGCGGGCGCGCGGGGTGGGAGTACACCGAGCCTGTTGCCATGGTGTAGCCAGGAGCTGCAGCGGCAAACAAGGAGTTGGCACCAGTGCCCGTCTTGAAAAGGAAGTGTCTACAATAGAGACAAAGGAGGTGAGGTCATAAGTGAGAAAAAATAACAGTACTTTTCAAAGAACAGTCATTTTGATATTCACAAGAAGTTGGTGCTGGTGCTGGGCCCTTGAAAAGGAAGTGTCTACAGAAGCAGCAAGGCCGGTCACAGGAAAACTAGAGTTCTTTTCAAAGAACGGTCATATTGAGTGCGTTATGCAGTTCAGTATCCCAAATATGAGGCTTGTCCCGGTTATGATCAAATTCGGGATAAGGTGTTTATATGAGTACAGAGTGTTATATACCAGTCTACATTCTTGGCCGTTTTACAATTCTCTTCAAATGCATGTAGCCAGGATACCAGCATCCACATTCTATGGGAAGACTCTGGGATAAGGTGTTTCCATGAGCCAGTAGGTCGACTTCCAGAATAAGGGCTTATCTGGGATACTGAAGTCGAGAAAAGGTGTTTATATGTTCAAACCCAAATTCGGAATACTGAACTGCATATGCACACACTCAGTGACATTATTAACAAGGAGTTGGTACCAGTGCATGTCTTGAAGTGCCTGAAAACAGAATGGAAGTGAAGTATTACATGTAAGTGATGAAAATTTAAGCAGTTTTCAATGAACCATCATCTTGATATTAACAAGCAGCGACTCCAGTGCCTGTATTAAAAAGGAAAGGCCTGAAAAGAGAAAGGAAGGTTTTAAGTGAGGAAAAATGTAAGTAGCTTCTGTAAAAATCATATTGATAATAGCAGTGTCTTTAGTTGATCCGAAACAAATTTCATACACTTTTTTAATACTGCATGCTATTCAAAACATGTATGCTATTGTTCCATTTGTCACCAGAAACAAGTTCAGTAAAAGTATTACTAGTCCAATATTTACAGTATGCTTAATCAGTCAAGTTTAGCTATAGCTTTCATGATCAAATTATAACCTCCAAAATGTTTTTTTTCCCCCTTAAAAAAACAAAGCAAAAAAAACATGTTATCCTTTCAAATACAGTACAGGACCACAGGCACTATGGTGTCAAATGTATGAAAACTTCCATAATATGACCCAGAACACGAGCTGGAACTGGAAAGTGTGCACAGTAAATGTGCAGTGTTAATGCAACACTCCTGGTGATGATGTTACCCTCAAAGTGTTGAATTAACATATCAATATCGACTGTGTGTCATCTCCCTCCTGAAAGTGCTGACGGTTAGGCTGGGAGTCTGGGCCTGAGGGTGCTGATGCTTCATCTGATACAAGCCCTCTCTCAGCCAGACTCAGTCTCAGGTATCCGCTCCACTCCACTGCTCTACTCTCCACACCAGCTTTGGGTTCCTGTCAACGCTTATTTCCCTGCTAATGGCCCTGTCATTGTAGCCTGGTCTCATCATACCCTTCTACTAATTTCAATTGTGGAATTTAGAAAGGATTATTGGTGGACGGGGTGAACTTTGAAATGTGAGTCTGATTTTACCCACTAACATTTGGTTGACACTAAGAAACCATTTTGAAATGTGTGACCCCCCCACCTGTCCCTCCTTCATTTGCTGATTGGCTAGTTGGCTGGCAACAACAACAATATCCTTCCAGAACACCCCCAGTTGTGACGTTGAGGGACATGTAAATAGATGGCAAGACGGCAAGGCCAGGCTGGGTTTATTCCGCACGCAGCCCATGGCTCTGTCGTTGCCCACAGAAGGCAAAATCAAATTGAGGTCTGTGGAGGCGGCACATCAATACAGATGAAGAATTGAATACTATCTTCTCTTAGTGCTTTCGCAAGCCCATTTGTAGTAGATTAGATTAATTATGCTTCTCTACGCAGGGGTAAAGCACGAGTCAGGTGACAAATGGAAGGACATGTACTGATTAACTAGTGAAGACACAGCCGCTGCAGAGGAGGGGGAAGACATTACGGGTTCAAGAAGAGGGTATGATGACCACGGGGGAACTTGTGCCATGTGACTGTAGGCTACATATCCAATTACATGTCTGTGACATAGAACATTGTGGAATAACAGAGCTGCTGTCTAATTACCCCAAGCAGTGATAGCATTATACGGGGTCTTTAAAAAGAAGAGCTTATTTGAGTGATATGCATGTTGCCTTGAGCTTGCACTATGCCTATAGCCAACTCACAGTATGGAAATTATGCTCAGAGCCAATTGAAAATTAGGCAATCTGCTATATGAAGCGCTTTTGTTGTGGTTTGACTTACCAATGACACTATACAGTACATGACATTGCTGAAATAACCTGATGTGACACATTTGCTTGTTTATTCTTTCATTTGGTGTGTCAGGTGCTTTTTGTTGTTGGACAATTTAATCTCCTTCCCATGTCTAACAATCTTCACACTTTCCTGCATCATAAATATGACATATTTTCTCCATATGCTGACATTCAGCACATCTATTGCATCAGTGATTTACAAGTAGTAAAACTCTCTGGCTTGCATTTTTATTACGTTACATTTCTAAACATTCGCTTTAAATGTCCTATTTTCAGAGATGCTGAGAAACATTCCTGCAAGCTTTTCCTATTTCTTTTGTGTGATTTTTGTGCGAGCTTTTTGCAAATACACATGGCATTGAATATGCACACAACATGCAGGGCTACAAGCCCCCTAGCCAGGGGAGTGATTGTATTCCACAGACCCCCTTTTTTCTCATTTTGCTCAAAATGCCTCGTTGCAAGTCTTGAGGTCACCTTGTACGTATTACAGACCTTACACTGAGTGGAGCTGTCAAAGAAACATCACTAGAAGTTTGCTTATGTACAGTAGAGTAACTTGTCACATTTTTCAGTCTCACAGAAAGTAACATAATTTTTATTTTACTCACGTAACTTAATTTGGAACCACATGTAAAATGCAGATGAATAATTCACATGAACATGCTTTATATCATATTACCAATTTAAACCCATTCATTACTAATGTTAAATTTAGATTTGGAAGGTCTTGTCCAGTGGAATGGAATGAAACTGTTGGACATTAGATATTATTAGATATCGTCTCAATAACTGTCTAAGAGACAGGCAACTTCAGGGCGAATCCTGAGTAATCACAGCCTTAATGTGGACACTGGCCCAACTTGTCTCATTGCACATTGAAAATGTTTTTTTTACAGACCTGCCCTACTGTATATGTACTTCAGAGCACATGTCAGGGATGGCAATGTCCACAACGGGTGTTCACTAAATGCAAAACATACAGTATAAAATACAATGTAGAGGAGGGACATTTGTTCACCCAGAGCAGGCTGACAGGCTGACCGTCTCATCTGCCTCACAGTAACAGTAATGAGATTACTATCGGACGTCCATGATTGTGACCATCAAGTAGCTGGCACCGCGAAATAATTGCCACTTTCATCGCCAGAAAAGCCATTGCCAAATCTAGAATGCAAATGATGACTAAATCCACCACTTTCACAGTAAGAAAGAAATAATAGCATGCATTACAAGAAGAGGGATTCTCTACATGCTCCCGCTGGACTATTGTCTTTTTTATGATAACTGTACAGCGTTTTGCTGACACAATTACAGTAAGAGATATGAAGATAAACAAAAGAGTCTATGTGACCCAGTTGTGTCCAATTCAGCACGAGATGGAATAAGAGAAGAACATTTTCTCTTAAAATAACATTAGTCCATTAGTCCCTTTAATTCACCATAAAATCATCTCAGATGCCCACCGCGCCTGTTTCAGACGTGGCTCTTTGGGTCTAAGAGGTGTAAGGCAAAGCAACCCGAGCTGACCCACTCATTCAGGTATGCTGCTACTGGGTAACTTTCATTTGAGTCTGCCTGCCGTTGTCTGGGGCTACAGTAGTCATGGAGCAAGCAGCAGACAGACACACACACACACACACACGCACACACACGCACGCACGCACACACGCACACACACACACACACACACACACACACACACACACACACACACACACACACACACACACACACACACACACACACACACACACACACACACACACACACACACTCACACACACACACACACACACACACACAGTTCAGGATTAGTCACACTCTGACGCACCCGGTCTGGTTTGTGTAAAAGCTCCTTTTTGGTCGGTCTGAGTGAACAAACATGGCCGACGAAGAGCTGCCATTTTGAGGCCAAACAGCCCATAATTGATTAGAGCAAGTGTGACGTTGGGGGCCGGAGGAGCTTAAGCTGAGGTAATCCGCCGGCACTTTTCAAGTGTGAGGAAGCGTTTGCATGGGGCTCCATTTAAAGAATTCTGTCCACAAGGAGATTTTTTTTTAGCATACTGTAGTAGTGAAAGTGTTGTACCTCCCACCCACCTCCGTCACCACTGCACCCCTATCCCAACACTCTTACCCCCCTTCCGCTTTCCCCCTGTGTCCCCAAAAAGTGTCAGTTCTATTGTCATTGGCTTGACATTGGCAACAGTACCTCAGCAGTCAGGGGAAAATAGAAGCAGGGCCGTGGGGAGTTTTCTGGGAAAATAAAGCGTTTGTGTGAGGACAAGAGGGTGCAGAATAGAAAGGAGAGGGAAGAGGGGTGTGTGTGGGATAGGGGTGGGGGAGTCAGGCTTTGTATGAAGTGACAAGCGCAAGCTACCTTAAACGTGTGTGTAGGCCAAGGCCAGGATGAATGGAGCCCTACCACTTTAGGCTCTGTATTCAGCCACTTACAGACTGCTGCAGAGTTAATCTATGGGATGTAAATCTCGAACGTCAAAAAGGTACATTTGCACACGCACAGACAAACACACAGGCATGTATGGCCACACACATGAACACACATCTCTCTCTCTCTCTCTCTCTCTCTCTCTCTCTCTCTCTCTCTCTCTCTCTCTCTCTCTCTCTCTCTCTCTCTCTCTCACACACACAAGCACACACATACGTGTGCACGTACACATACACGTACACGCACGCGCACACGCACACGTACACGTACACGCACACGCACACGCACACGCACACGCACACGCACACACACACACACACACACAGGAAAAGACTGTTTGATTAGTGTGGGCAGTAATTGGTTACCCAAAACCCCCTTTTCCATCTTTTTAGCCTGATCTTTTGGTCCCCTCGTGTATACCGATACCATGCACACCAATACCATGTATACACGCATGCACACACTAACACTCTTCTTCAACTCTTTACCCCCCAGCCCTTTTCTGTACATGTTCCCCTCTCTCCCTCTTCCCGTCCCTTAATCTTTCCATCTATCTGCATTTGAACACTGAACACTGTCCCTCTCTCCTCTCTCCCCTCTCCCCTGTCCTCTCTCCCTCCTTCCATCCCCTAATCTCTCCCACTCTCCGCATCTGAAACAGCTGTCTGCTCAGCGGGAGCTCCTAGCAGCAGGTGCTCGTCCAGCTCTTCTGACTGGCTGGTATTTTAAGACGCTCCCTTGAGGCCAGAGGGGGTGGGGCCACTGCCGTTTTCAGACGGTCCCGTACTCTTGATGTGTGGAGATCAAACTCCTTGTGACAGGCCAGAGAGCAGAAAGTTTCCAGTGTGCTTGTGTGCGTATGTGTTTGTGTGTGTGGGTATGTGTTTGTGTGTGTGTGTGTGTGTGTGTGTGAGAGAGAAAGAAAGAGAAGCCAAACGGCACCAGGGGCTGACACTTATGTAAAATTAAGCCTGTGCGTCTGAAAAAAAGTGGATGATCCACATTTCTTCCATCTTTTTTTTCCCACGAGAAAGAAAAAAAACATTTTCCCTCCATCTTCACGAGTGATTCTCCCAGGACGTCCCCCTGTGGAGTAGCGCAGCAGGGGGGATGTGTTGCTCTCCGGGTACCAGGCGGGTAACCTGCTGCTGAGCCTCGGCAAAGTGAGGAGCTGCACACACACTTCCCACAAAACAAATCGCACAGCTACATAACCCACATTTTACACAGGCAAGCAGCCTATGAAGAACTACAAACAACAACAACACAACAAAAAGTGTGTGTGTGTGTGTGTGTGTGTGCGTGTGTGTGTGTGTGTGTGTGTGTGTGTGTGTGTGTGTGTGTGTGTGTGTGTGTGTGTGTGTGTGTGTGTGTGTGTGTGTGTGCGTGTGTGCGTGTGCGTGTGAGAAATATATTTAGCGTCCCTCCTCCGTGTATGCTACCACACAAAAGAGATACAATATGGACGTTACAAAGTGATTCACTACAAGTCTTATATGAGCAGAACTAAAAAATGGGCCAGGCTCACAGACATCCAATATAGAATGTTTATAGGGTGATTCCACACAATTTTTTCACTATTTTTAAAAAAAGACATCTTATATTGACAACATATTATATGGTACCATCTCAGATTATCTACTACTATTTATTTCATGAGGCATTCTCTACTTCATTTTATAACTCATTTGTCAGCCCTGGTATGGAAAAAAAAACGTCCAAATATTAATCATGTGTTTATACACGAATGAGTCACATGATATACAAAGCAGCAGTTCCTATATGGGCAGTCATGGATAAGATGGGCAGTCATGGGTAAGGGGTTAGGGCATCAGACTTGTAGCTTTGGGCTTTCACATATATCAAAATGAGCTTATGAGTTAATGTCAGTCCTGTTACTGTAGGATTTGAAACCTTTTTCTGTGGGGAAATAACAGGAATGACAGTAATTTACCCAAGCTACCAAATGTTCAAGTCTCAAGATCAGATTTCATACGGTTTGAAAGAATATTACCTGTAGATTTGATATAGCATATCAATGTATTACAGTAAAAAAGTTTAAAGCTATGGGTTAAAAAATGGTAACAGTAATGGTGCTATGTGAAACCACAACCAAGTGTCATATAAAATATCAAAACTGCATGCTATAAAAGTGTCAAACTTATTTGTCTTTTATTTGGGTGAAAATCCTCTTCCTGTAAGTGAGCTGCCTTCATGTGAATGATGTTGGAACTCCTGAAATATACCCGTTATTTTACAGGGTCTTTTGTATGTCAGTAACAGAGTTGACTTGAAATCAGAAGACACAAACAAAATTATTTTAATTTTGCAGTGATGACATCATGCATTTATGCTGAAAAAAATGGAACAATATACCAATGTGAAAATTATAGAATGTCACTGAGACAATAAATACCCACAGAAAGATCATTTTTTAGCAAGGTGCATTGAAACACTGAAAAATAATTCATTAAATAAATAATAAATTAACATGTCTCAAAGATCTAGTTGATGATAAAATACATGCTGTTGTGCTTAAAAAATATACATGCTTTTGTTATTGTAATGATTTTATTGTAATGATTTGATTTATCTGTCTGGGATGCAAAAATGTATTGATTTGGTGGAATGGCCCATATACGTATGCTGCAATGTAGGCTAAGCGTTTCCTACATGGAATGTGTATGTGTACCTTACTCGTATAATGTATGAGGATAATAAGAAAAGGGCAGCTTTTATAGTGTGGGCTATACAGTACATAACTTGCATCCAAGTCCATATATGAATCATTTTACAAGTTTCACCTAATTCTTTTCTGTGGGTGAACAGTACAGTCGGCTCTCTCCTGAAGCTCTGTGATGTCTCTCTTCCCAGACTCAGCTGGATCACCTCAGCACAGGTTGGAATACCTCTGACTAATTAGCCAACACACACACACACACACACACACACACACACACACACACACACACACACACACACACACACACACACACACACACACACACACAAGCGCGCACACGTGCACACGCGCACACGCACACGCACACACACGCACACAAACAAACGCACACACACACGCACACAAACAAACACATACACACACACACACACACACACACACACACACACACACACACACACACACACACACACACACACACACACACACACACACACACGTACGCACGCACACACGGCTATTCAAGGTATACACAAAGCTGAAAGGATTAACTGAAATGCACACTCTAACACAGGGAGATATCCATAGGGCCTCAGGAAACAATGCATAATACCCCTGATCTCTGGGACTGAGACTGAGGCCATCCAGAGTGATGCTGGAGCCCATTCCCACACCAATCACGTTCGGAAGCAAATCACTAGGTTGTTTACGTTACCCCATGTGACTGTCACCCAGGTGAAACTGCTGACTACGTTGTCGTCACTCCACCCACCCGGTTCAAACTACAAAACAACTGTCCGATTTCAGAAGATTTTCAGCGTGAACATGTCAGTAGGGAACAGGCATTGGCACGGTTCTCCATCAGCCTGCACAGTAAATTCTACAGTGCTCATTTAACACTTAGAGAGTTCATTTGAGTCCAAATGATGTCAAATCAACCCTATAAGTGTTGAATTAACACCACAACCTTTACTGTGTGACCCCTAAGAGAGCAGCCCTTACAAGGAGAAAACAGTCCAACTTATCTGCCCACCTTTGCTCCGTCATCATATCAACATCAACTCATCCATTGGAAAGCAGGGAGGAATGAAACTTAGGTGGCTATCATACCTGTTCTTGCTCCAAAATAAACCCTGATCCGTTACAAATTCTTGCCACTATTCCGAGATCAATATGTGATTACATAGGTGTATGATTTTTTTTTTTTAGAATGAAACAAATTAGCAATCTCTGTAAACTATTAACCAACCATTATAGATATCGATTGAAGAGAAGCCAAGATCACCTAGTCCAACCGAATGGATATTGTTGCTTTCACATACAGTACATCCAATCAAACCGCTCACTCCCATCAGTCATTTCAGCTGAGTCTGTCTCCTTATGCCTTTTACTTCTGTCAATATTTTATTGCACTCATGCTACTCTTTAGTGCATGTGTTATGCAGCGTGAGTGATATTTGGTGTGCAGATGTTCGCCTTACACATGCTTCGAATCTTATCCTTACAAGTTAATAAACTCCCTATGATCAATGTCAATCTCGAAAACTGGGAACTGAGGATTTTACACTCTGGACATTTTTCTCATCCTCGTGTTGCTTGAAGTGCGGATCAATACAGCTTCTCTATGCATGCGTTGGGCTGTTAAGCTGAAGCTAAAACATTACTTGGAGAACATGTAGGTCATACAGATTATGTAGCGCGGAGAACACCTGTCAGGGAATGTGACTGTGATTAGATCAGTTCTCTTGAAATTGAGGGCAATAGAGAGCCAACAAGAGGGTAGCAGAATCTTTGAAGAGCGTGCCGACAAGGCTAGTATGTGTGCCACCACAATACATGGATAAGTAGGCATGAAGAGTCAGCGTTCAAGTTGAAAGAGTGTTGAGAGTTCGTGGTACTTGAGGTTGAAAGAGTGTCAAGATGTGTTAAGTGGTTATGTGCACCACTCCAAGAAATGCATAAAAGGACAAAGAAAAAAAGATTTGGTGGTTTCAGAGGAAGGTTTAGAGGTGGTTTTAGATGTGTTTTAGAGGAAATTATACTTTTCCTCCTAACAACCTCAAGACTGTTTTTTACATTTAGTGCTTCACATCTGAACTCACTGTATAGCGCTTGAGCTGAAAGGGTGTTAAAGTGTGTCGAGTGTATATGGTGACTCAGTCAAGCTATTTCAGAAACTAGGCCATCAGATGAATGTTAGCACGTAGCTTTTAAGTGCCTTCCAGCCAATCAAATTCCAGCTTCACAATCATCCATTGCAGCACAAGAATGACCAATGGCACTCAGTAGACCCCTGCTGACATGCTGCTCGACGGCTACCCGTTTTACAAAAGAAGTTTGACTCCCGAAGAGCGTATGTCGAGTGCCTCTTCATACAGCTTTGAGTAAAAGAGGGCCGGTGGTGAACAGAGGTGCGCTATGAGACCAGCAGAGGTGAGGGGAACAAAGACGCTCTTAACCTGGCAAGACACTCAGGCCAGCTCTCCTGCTAACACAAAGCAGCACTCAGAACACCTCACACTCACAGCCTCTCCAGCCTCCTTCTACCATGAGCATGTCTGAAGTAGATTCCTCTTTCTCAGACTCAGAGTGCCAGAAGAGAGAGGAGGACAGGAGGAGAGAGATGGGTAGAGGAAAGAAAAGAGAGACAGAGGAGAAAGAAAGTGTGTGTGTGTGTGTGTGTGTGTGTGTGTGTGTGTGTGTGTGTGTGTGTGTGCGTGTGCGCGTGCGCGTGCGCGTGCACGTGCCTGCCTGCCTGCCTGCCTGCCTGCGTGCGTGCGTGCGTGCGTGCGTGCGTGCGTGCGTGCGTGCGTGCGTGCGTGCGTGCGTGAATGGTGTTGGTGGTGGTATGTGTGTGCGGGGGGACAACTTAAAAGCTGTGTATCATTTTCTCCAACCTCCGCCATCCGACTCGAGGGAGACACCAGTGTCTGTCTGAGTAATGCTCATTAGAATGCAGCCTCCATAAGGTGTGCTGAGAAATGGCACCACAGCAAAAAGAAAAAAAGCCCCTCGCCTTTTTGTTGCTGTTGTTGTTGTTGCTACTGCTGTCATTACTGGCCAACGTTTTCTGGTGCTCTGACAATGGTCATCTATTTAAGTCTTTAAAAAAATGCACAATGAAAGAAACACTGCCAGCAGTTCTGAGATACGCACTGAATAAGAAAAAGACTTTGCCTATAGTGTTCAGAAAACCACACATCTGTGAAGTCCCAGGGGTTCTGGCTAAACTCCAGCTTTTTCTGTGTTGCTTTGTCTGTTTGCCTAATTAATATTATTGTGGTTGATGTGATGTGAGAGTCTCCGACTATCAGCGTGGAGAAGTGGAGATTTTGGAAAGACAAGCACCCAGTGGTGACGCCTTGTTTACAAACACACATTGAGAATAATGTCTTCAGACAGCTCACCATTTCACCACTTTAGAAAGGCACTCTGGTTGACAGAACAATGAGTTGGAACTAGCCTGTAGCGAGTGTATTCAAGGAGTGATCTTTCTTGTTTGTCTTTCAGCTTCGTCCATCCCTTGAATGGCTATGATCAGTAGATTTGTGTGTGTGTGCGCGTGTGCGTGCGCAACATGATCTCCAAAAACTCTATGCTCCTGGACACGGATGTTAAGGGCACAAAATCCGTGTCCAGGAGCGCGGATTTTGCCAAAATTCCGTGCTCCTGGACACGGAATTGTTTTCCGTGCTCCTGGACACGGAATTGTTTTCCGTGATGGACACAGAGAAGTGCTCTCTTTATAGGCTACTCCCACAGCTCTATGTTTCCACAGTCTTGTGTTTTCTCAGGATTTTTCTAATTTCAAATATTTGTTCTAAAAAAAACCATTTCCTACTGGCAGGTTAGGGTTAGGGATTGTTTTGGTCTGGGCACAGCTAGTTTTCTTTCATTCATTCATTATATGAATTTGATAGCCTAGCAACCAACTGGAAAAGGTATTTCTCAAAAAATGTCTTTAATGACAGGTTAAGGTTAGGGAATGTTTTGGTCAGGGCACAACTTAAATTGCTATAGCATTATTTTGTTTAGGATTAGCATTTGGTATGTCTAATGATAGAGTTACACAGTGCTGTGGTAATAGCCTATAGAAAGCACTTCTGTGTGCCCATCACGGAAAACAATTCCGTGTCCTGGAGCACGGAAAACAATTCCGTGTCCAGGAGCACGGAATTTTGGCAAAATCCGTGCTCCTGGACACATATTTTGTGTCCTTAACATCCGTGTCCAGGAGCACAGAATTTTTGGAGATCAGGCTGGCGTGCGCGTGCCTGGGCCAGGCACCAGTTAGGTTTGGAGTTCTCTCTCTCTCTCTCTCTCTCTCTCTCTCTCTCTCTCTCTCTCTCTCTCTCTCTCTCTCTCTCTCTCTCTCTCTCACACACACACACTCACACTCACACTCACACTCACATACGCACACACCTGCTTTCGAGGGCCACGTTGCTTCCCAGTACCCAGTTCTCCTGCAGCTGCACACACTCGGAGGCGCTCTGCAGCTCGGTGGTCTGGCTGGCCAGGGCATGGTTGAGGGAGGTGATGGATGGCGTCTGCTTGTGATGATGAGGGGCGGGTGGCAGAGGCGGCGGGCTCTGCTGACTGGACAGGGGTTCTGGAAGGGAGACAAAAGAGATAGGAGGAATAAGGTAAGCAACGGTATTTGGATTGCACGATTATAGACTATTCTGCCATATCTCTGTGTCTGTGCCTGTGTCTGTGTCTATCTACTGATCGGAAAACAATTTTTTCGTAGTCGTGTGTCCACTAAGATGAACTACATTTTGCTTGATGAGTAAACATTTTAATTCATGTCTGGATTTGCGCCATTGATATGTCTATTTTTGTCACATATAAATAAAATAAATACCACAATGTCATAAGTGAAAAAAATATTCAGTGGGCCGAAGGGGAGTCGAGTTGTCCCACCCCAAGCCTCCAGGGTATCAAACTTTGACCACAGCAAAGAAAACGGCTAGTGTGACAGTCAAGAGCCCATTCACAACCCTAGAGAAGGCATAGACAACACAAAGGACTACTGAATACTAAGGTGAAAATATCATGCTGTACCAAGCAATGGGATTTTGGTTCTAAACAACTGACTTAGTGACTGGTGGGACAACTTGTAGGATTATTGGTACCCAATCTCAGATGAATTCATGTTTATGACCCTGATCCAAAATCCAAACAAGAGCAGTCAAAGGGACCTCTAGTCCCAAGCTGTGATGGACGGCACCCTTACTCAGCCCAGCCGTAGTCGCCATTGGGAGGAACTGCTTACACCCACAAACTGCACAGGACAGCCCACTGATCTGAAATATCAGGACCACTGGCAAGACATGGCAGTCCGTCAAAGCCAGCACAGTGTATTTTGCAGTGTTATAACACTCAGGGTTGAATTCTAACTCTCACAGTGTTGGTCTTGCTTTCTA
>NC_085878.1:50174160-50186660 GCF_034702125.1 Engraulis encrasicolus
AAGATCTTTTCCCTGAGGAAGAAAACGAACACAGAACATGAAAATAGACAAGAGGCGACAATGTTGCCATGGCACACTGTGCATTCACTGCATGGGCATGCTGTCATTACTGTTCAGCACAAGAGCTTTTTTCCACAATATTCACGTAATGAATAATCTCGATGAGAGATAATCATAGATGATCTATGACCTCACAGGACAGAGTGAAAAGAAAAGGTGGGGTCTGCCGCTGTGCTGTGTGTGCGTGTGTGCGTGTGTGTGTGTGTGTGTGTGTGTGTGTGTGTGTGTGTGTGTGTGTGTGTGTGTGTGTGTGTGTGTGTGTGTGTGTGTGTGTGTGTGTGTGTGTGTGTGTGAAATTGTGTCTGTGTCTGTGTGTATGTGTACGTCCATTCATAGTCTGGCAAACGTCTTTGTACCTTTATAAAGGAGTCACTCACAGGGATCAGACTCCAAGTCAGCAGTGTCAATAGCCTCAGTGCCAACTCTACTCTGACGGCATAGACAGCCAGCCAGCAAACTGAGCTCACACACCCACCAGCAAGCTGAAACGCAGAGTGCAATCTGAGAACAACATAGCCAAACACCCAGTCAGACCCCCCCCCCCCATCCCCCAACACACACAAGCACGCACACATCAGGGCTTGACATTAACTTTTCGCTTGCCGGCCACTGTGGCTAGTGTTCTTCCCAAGGCACTAGCCATCCAGCTATTCTAATAGCCACAAATTTGATTTATTTATTTGTTTTTTATCATGGCACTGTACATATAACATCTGCATGGAAATAAAACAAGCAAATAGAAACTGAGCTTTTTCTTGAACTTAAATATAAATAATTAATACACAAGAGGCAAATTGCAGAATATACCCTATTCTGATATGTCATACAATAGAAGCTATCTGCCAAATTGGCTAGTGACACTGAAATTGTTACCAGCCACAGCCAAGTTTTACCAGCATTTTGCCGGTAGCAGGTGCCAGTGTCAAGCCCTGGCACACACACACGCACACGCACACACACACACACACACACACACACACACACACACACACACACACACACACACACACACACACACACACACACACACACACACACACACACACACACACACTTGTATTAATATCTTTGTGAGGACCTTCCAAAGTGGTGAATGCTAAACTGTGCCCTGACCAAGACAATCCCTAACCCTAATCTATCAGTAAACAAATATTATACAAATATTAAACAACATCAACAATGGCTGTAAGGACTATCCAAAATGTCCTCACAACCAAAAATGTCCTCACAGCAAAGGTGAAATGTCAGGTTTTTGTCCTCAGAATAGTGACAACTAGTGCACGCACGCACGCACGCACGCACGCACGCACTCACACACACACACACACACACACACACACACACACACACACACACACACACACACACACACACACACACACACACACACACAAAGTGTCATTAGCCTTGGTCTCATTGCAGGGCCAGCCCCGGGCTGGCCCGGACAAAAGGGGGCTGACGGTGATCTCATCAAAAGGGGGCTAGGTGCTAAAGATGGCCGCCGGGCCAGGTTGTGGGGCTAAGGGCCGATTTCCCTGGCCCGTCGAATTCGATGGGCCAGCAAGCACCGCCGAGGCTCGGAGGCGGGGTCAACCTCTGTGTAAAAATGTGGCTGCATGGGGGACTTATCGCTAAATTCTGGGCAAATTATGGTTATGCATTAGTTTGGGGTGTTTGGCTTTCTTATGGCATAATTTCATAGGATGCAACCTTGGCACTTCTGTTTGTGTTTTTAAAGTTATTTAGTCAACATAACTTTTTTGTTGTTATCGGATCATGGGCACCACTACACTTAAACTTGGGATGTCATAGCTAAGTCATGTCGGCTTTTTTCTGCTTTTAGCCGCCAACTCTTGTGCCATTATCGTGATTTGGCATGCTTTCCACTGGACACCAATAAAAAGTGTCTCACAAATACTCACACATGACATTTATGTCGGCTTATTTAGCTTTTGCGCTATTATCGCCGAAGGTCTGGTAGGCTATAGCCTATCGCACGTTTCAGACTGATCGCCAAACACAGTTTGAAATTTACACAAGGGCTTTAATGTCAAATGGATGGAAATAACATGAATGAATAGACAGGTGGCACGCCGCAACGAGTGGGTGTGTCGCTATGTCCGGGGCTATGATATAATTTTCTATAGCAACTGATGAAGGTGCTATGTCTCAGGGATTTGGTCTCCTTTCACATGGTAACTTATTCAATTACCTGCACATTCATGTCTCGCTATGTCCGGGGCTCATGCTTCTGTGCGCGATTGGGGGGATTAACTGGGCATGTTCGCACGTCTCCTTCTGTTCACTCTCAGTTGTCGAGCTGCTCGTATTTTCATGCGTCTTTGTCTTCTTAACATGCGCTGCGTCCCATACAGCTTCTGAATCGACAACTTTGCCATGTAATAAAACTGTTCTTGAAAGGCAAGCCATTTTCTTTGCAGTTCTTGTCGTCTTTGTCCGTAGGCTACGAGCCAAACGGCGACCTGCTCCAGCAGAGTTTGCTCCACTTTATTCTCCTCCTTTGTCGTTCTGTTGTTGTCCTTCTGTGATTTGGGGCGAAAGTGGGCTGTGCCCGACTGACGTTTCACAAACAAGGCGTGTACCTGAATGTGCCTGGGGTCGGCTATGAGTCCGATCAGGCAAAAAATGGCCCGGGCCGGCAGCTCCGAGCCGGCCACTCTCCTGAGCCCCGGGCGGCCCCGGGCCGCTGAAGCGCGGCTAATGAGACCAAGGCTATTGTCACACACATACAGTACCGGGGAAGAAAATATTGGGGATGGTCACTCTGCAATGAAAACATACTTACAAACATACTGCACATACAAATGAACAAACAGACATCTCAAGCATGACATCTCTGCCAAAGATACAAATACAGAACTGAAATGACATGAAGTGATAATACAATACAGTAATACAATAATCCAGTATGAGAAATGGAATAAAAGAACACGGCAGTAAAATGTACAATTTATCTGTAACAACAAACAGCAGATTATTTTGAGCCTCGTAAGTATGTGACAACACAGTGTAATGAGTGTAGCTGCAGCACATAAAGACAAATACAGATAAACAAACCCGCAAGGCACTGGAATGAGAAATTAAGAATCTGTCAAAAAGGTGCACGGTTATTACGATTTCTGTAAAACAGAAATATATCAAAGGCTGCCCTCTGGAATATGATTACATTCACTTAAGGGCAGAAGAGAGAGAGAGCAAAAGAGCGTCTTCCCTCCAGCCATTCATTTTTAAGTGCATAGACCATTTTTTTTTCAAATCTCTCTGTTTAAATTTCAATCTGTCTGTAGGGATTCTGACACATAGGACGTATGCATTGTCCATCAAAACACAGAGTTCCATCCACCCATCCATCTACCCATCCATGGGGATTCAAACAGACCACATTGTCCCTGACACCATGGAACACCATCAGACAAGCCGTCATTTGCCAGTGTCAATCAGACAGACCACTGCCACTGAAGGTGCCCTGTACCACACGCACACACGCAC
The DNA here is from genome assembly GCF_034702125.1 of Engraulis encrasicolus. Classification (NCBI taxonomy): domain Eukaryota; kingdom Metazoa; phylum Chordata; class Actinopteri; order Clupeiformes; family Engraulidae; genus Engraulis; species Engraulis encrasicolus. Next base: position 50,177,731 of record NC_085878.1, read on the forward strand.
ACACAGAGAGAGAGAGAGAGAGAGAGAGAGAGAGAGAGAGAGAGAGAGAGAGAGAGAGAGAGAGAGAGAGAGAGAGAGAGAGAGAGAGATGGAGAGATGGGGCAATGGAGAGATGGAGAGATGGGGCGATGCAGACATTATAAATCCTTATCCTTTGAGTACCAAAAGAAAGTGAGAAAGGCAAAAGAAGCAGGAACACTAACATGTGCAGCAAGAGACTGTAAAAAGGCACAGACCACACCAAATAAATAAAATCAGGCTGGGTATTACTGGAAATGAAATAAATTACTTGTGTGTTTTGGATAACACGGTCACAGATTCAGCCCGTGTTTGTGTGTAAAAGAGCTTCATCAAAAACGCTCTAGATTTAGCCACGGCCAGGACAGACATGAGAAGGACTTTATTATCATCAAAAATGATGTGAAGTTAAATCTTCAATGGTTCTGGAGGCTTTATAGTGATAATTCATGCCGCCTCCCTCACTCTCTCTACCATCTTGCACCAGAATAGAGGGTCTCCTCCAAAGGAAAAGTGATCTGTGGTGTCGATAGTGGTATCATTTACTGAATCGTCCTTTCAAAGAACACACAACTTTCAAACGCCTTGTGCCTTAGAGACCCCATTCTAAAAGAAATTTGTGGGAAAAAAAATGTTTTTGGGGAGGTTTGAGATCGAGGCCAGAGGCTCATATTGTCCCTCTCGGGCTTCCGTACGTCCTCGAATCCAGTGTCCTTTCGCTTCCCCTTAGAGATACCAATCTAAACACTTGTCTGTTTTATTTCAAGCCTCCCTTTCTGAAATCAAAGCCACTGACCAAATTGCTCAATGTCAAGTTGTACATCCCCCGTGTAGCCGCGATGTGTTTGAGTGTGCAATGTGATTTCATATATTTTACAACCACAAACAGCCTCATTAATGACTCTGATGTCTGATGAGACTACCTTGTGTACAGCTTAGCACGTATATGCTGGGTCAATGTTTGTCCTCCTGTCCTTCCCTATTTGTGATGCGAGGCTTGATGTCATCAGTGATCAAGGTTTTATACTAAAATTGTATTTCAAAGGTCATTTGCCATCGGGGGGTGGAATGGGAGAAATCCCCCAATAAGTTGCTCTGTGTTGGCTGACAGCGAGGAAAGGTTTTTTTGTAAATTATTTATTTGGATCTTTGTCGACTTTACTGATGATAGGATAGTGTGGGAGGTGGACAGGAAGCGAATGGGGAGAGAGATGGGGGGGGGGGGGGGGGGGGGTTTGTCTGCAAAAGACCTGGGTCGGAATCGAACCTGGGTCGCCGACGTAGCAGCCCAGTGCCCTACTGTTAGAGCCACGGCAGGGCCGACAACAATGAAACTTTTCTTTTCTTCACAGAGGCTAGGCGACACTGGACACTTGAGACAAGAGGCTATTGGCCACAGGAAAGGACCTGCACCCGCTATATGCTGAGATTAAGGAAGCCTGTATGTCATTAAAGATGTTACATTACATTACATTACATTACATTACACTCTGCTGATATCCAAAGCGACTTATTACTGGGTTTCTTAAACACCAACTATTCACTAAGGAGAGCTGCTTCTTTTCTTCTTAAGCAGGTGCACTTTGGCTCAAGGAAATAAGTTGTTTAGATATTGTAGAACTTCACTCCAGTTGTTGCTGTCATTTCAGGCTCTGAAGAAGACACTTGTCGCAGTGTGTCAGCCCATCCTATTGAAGGCTTTTTAACTTCATCAAGCAGTGTGCCTTTGGAATCCTTGGACTCCAAGACTTAAACAACAACTGGAGTTAAGTTTGACAATATATCCAAGCGACTTATTCTTATACTTTCTTTTCGTATTCTTACGCCAGGGGGGTGTCTCGCCAATAAGCCAATACGTTTTACAGTATTTCTCAATTGGTTTTGTACATTTCTCGAATCTCTCTCGCAATTTGCAAAACATAATATTCATTCTCAAAACAGCTTTAACAAATGGCAAAACACGGTGGATAACCTGCAAAACCGAGTCTCTTGCTCAAAACCCTTATTTGTCATTCAAAACCCAAGTTTTTGTGTCAGTGAACGTATCAGCGCCAGCAGAATGGTTAGTCATTGTGTCATAGCGTATGGACAAGCTAGTCGAATCAATGTCTCATGTTATCAATTGAATAATACACTCTTGAGGATCTTTTCTGAAGCGAAATGTTGTTTAGATTGGATGGGAAATGTTGTAAATTCAGTTTTATATTACATTGATCAGATAAGAATGAGATAGTTCCATGTATTCTGTGACAAAGCTTTTTGAGTAATAAGACAAAAGCAACTGATAACGGATGAAAACACTGAAAATTGTATACAACCATGAAATGGTGGACAAAAGCATTTGCTATAAGTTAAAAACAATGAGAAACGGATTTCATCATGTGCAGAGGTAACACCAGGGGCCTCATTTATCAAGCGTTCTTAGGCACAGATCTGTGCGTAAAGCGTGCGTGCGATCATTCCTGAGCAAAGTGTGGGATTTATGAACATGTACTTGAACGTAGAAATGTGCCTAAATCTACGCACACCTCAGACCATGCGTGCGAGTGGAAGAAACACGAAATTGCAAATAATATTGACCGTGCAAGGAACAGTTTGCTTTGAATGACAATGGAGTATGACAGTGTCCTATTTTACAATGTTTTCGTCCATGTGTGTCTCCTTCTTTTACTTATTTTGAAACACTGTCCTCCTCCTGTCGAACGCACCTTCACTTCTGCCGCGGAAATGTTTCTATCTCCGCACTTCCCGCCAGCGCTTCGACTGGCGCGTGTGTCCACCTGTGTTCATGTGTGTCCAAACAGGGTTGCACCTTCGAATTAACATGGCATTTGAATATATTTTAATACCATATATGGTTATTTGGAGGCGTTCTGGGATGCAAATTACCCCGAATGCGCGCGTGCACAGTGATTTGGAAGGTGTGGGATTTATCATGCAGACGTGTGCGTAGGAGCAGCCAACGCACGTTTGATAAATCCGGATTTTTCTGTACTTGCGAACATTCTAAATTTCACTCGTAAGAGACAATTTAGAAGACATTCTACAAACTGATGATAAATGAGGCCCCAGGAAGTCACAATTGAACAAAGACTTTTGAGAATCATTATTCTGTTGTGAGAATACAAAACCAATTGAGAAAAACTGTAAGCCCACACCAACATTATATTATAAATTGTCATGAATTTGAATAACATAGGAAATGAACACACGTCCCTCTTTGTTTTATCTCACTAGTCACCTTTTCTTTGATTCTGCGATCGTTAAATCAGTCTGTGCGAGTACTGCTGTTGCCGGGGGGGGGGTTTGAGAACCACTGGACATGGCTGCCACATAAATTGTTGTATCGGTTTATTTATTTCTATGTCAGCTTGTTAAATCAAATGAATACATTACAGGCATATACAGTATGTACAGTCCATAAAGGGTCTTTATACTAAATCTTACTACAGAGTCAAAGAGACAGATACAAAGCTGTGTGAGAGAATAATGAAACATAAAATAAACAACAATAATCCTGTGATCAGTAACAAAATAGACAGATTGATAAATACGGTGGACTGGCAGATGGACGGTACACAGAAACGGCCAGATGCATGGACAGACTGATACAAATGGTACAGGTACAGAGGGACAGGCAGACTCTGACAGAGATAGGACAGGTCAATATAGGCAGACGATATTGGACAGTCAACAGACCTTGACTGGGAAATATATTCAGAGCAAATACTAATGAGTGGAAAGGTCTGCAGCTGTTTGCGTATGCGTGTAAGTATACAGTGTAATTGGGAAACTGACACTCTCATCCAAAGCGACTTACACCTAAGCCATGGATAAGGGTGCAGGAGTATTGGTTATTTACATAGTCTACCTTTATTTCTCATATTGATACAATTCAACCTTCCAATCTCATGACAGACAGACAGACACATACGCATAGACACAGACAGAGAGACAGACAGACAGACAGACAGACAGACAGACAGGCAAGACAGGCGCGTGCACGCACACATGCAATGCGAGCAATGAATGAATCAATGAATAAATGAATCATTGAGATGATCATTTATTGTTTAGGTGTATGAAAAATCACATTTATGGTTCAAAAAGTCTTATCCCTCCAACTCAAATACATTTCAGAATACAGTGAGATTGTCATTCATGCTGCAATGACAGAAATCACTGCATTTCAAATTGTTGCCAGTTGACACAATAAGGATTGGTGAATTCACTTGATGACATGAGGAGGACTTGCCAATTTCAACAATATTCTATTAAACAGAGAAATCGCGATACACAGAGTCATGATACTGCATCTCAGTGCAAGAAGCCAGTATCGTGATATACCCTTTCAAAGTTCTGCTACCCTTCAGTGCAGAAAGAAGCCAAATTATATGATGTGATAGTGCTTCCAAGATTCAAATCATTGGTAACCTCAATCTATTAGTAACCTCTAATAACCTATTCAAACTATAACAAATATTGTAGTCTTTATTTACAATTTTATTTCATTATGTTGAATGAAATGTGAAAAAAGCGAATTAATTCATTTTAAAAGATGTCAAAGAACCCGATACGAACCGAATCAGAACTTGATTCCTATATCATTACAGCCCTATTTAATTCGCACAGGTCAGGAATAGCTGAATTGAGAAACAGGGAGGGGTGAAGTGGTGGTAGCAGTGAAATGTGCTTTTAGCCAATCTGATTTATCTCTAATGTTTTTGGTCATAATGTGAAGGGAAGTGTATAGCCTATTTACTGTAGCAAATGGATGGCAAGGCCAGGCCACTAAACTGGTATTGGCATTCAGCCTGTGCTACGTCTGACCCTGCAGGCTCTGCACTCTGTCAAGTTATGCGCTCTCTGGCACGTGGCCTAGGAGGGGTGACAGAGACCCTCCTCAAAGCCTGATGATGGAGAGGTTGCAGAGACGGCTGTGGTCCAGGCCATGGTGCATTAACACGCACACACGTATACACAAAAATACACACACAGCACACACGCACACACACAGGTGCACATATACACACATGCATGCACACAAGCATACCTGTAAGCAAAAACGTGCACACACACACGCACGCACACAAGCACACATGCACGCACACAAGCACACATGCACGCACCCACACATGCACGCACCCACACATGCACGCACATAACCACACAATTATTCAAGAGCCTCATTGCTATCAGCAACAGTGTCTGGAGGTGGTAATCAAAGAAGCAACATATGTCCTATTAGACACATGCACTATTTGCTGTATGCTGAATAGAGAATAGATTCAAAATGAAATGAGACAATAAACAATGCAATCATGCTTCCGGCAGATCTTAACGAGCAAGGGAAAAATCAACCTCAGCACTGAATTGCTTTTGTGTGTGGTGGGAATCACTCCAAACTATACAATGCACGGAGCGTGTGAGACATTACAGATCCTGACCTACATTTGAGATGCGTCAATATGAATGAGAAGCGCACTTCTCAAAACAAGCGAAATCTGTTAAGGTGGAGCCCGAGACCCACCTCTAAATAAATGCATGCATTTACGGCATATTACTGACAATGAATAGAGGATGGATGGATGGATGGATGGATGGATGGATGGATGGATGGATGGATGGATGGATGGATGGATGGATGGATGGATGGATGGATGGATGGATGGATGGATGGATGGATGGATGGGTAACCAACCATTTGTTCCAGAACTTAACCCATGCAGTGCCAGACTATAAATGTGATAGATAGATAGATAGATAGATAGATAGATAGATAGATAGATAGATAGATAGATAGATAGATAGATAGATAGATAGATAGATAGATAGATAGATAGATGCAATGACGGCAGAGACATAACATAACACTCATCCCATATTGTGGTGTGAGAGAGGGTGAGAATATGCCTCAGCACATGCTGATTACACTTGCAGCGTGGGAGGATTGAGATGCACCACCATCTGCACTGTATGATAATTTAAAAGTAAATCGATGGGTTTAAGTTGTATAAGTGCCCACACATATGAACACAAACAGACAGGCAGACAGGCAGACAGACAGACAGAAAGACAGAAAGACACACACACACACACACACACACACACACACACACACACACACACACACACACACACACACACACACACACACAGTGGAGTGGAAAATAAATGCCAGAAATTATTATTAATTAATTATTATTAATTAATTATCAGTTATTATAATATTAATATTTCTGATGGATGATTCTAATATTTACCAGTAAATTATTCTAATAATACCTTGGAAAATAATTGTGTTAAAACAAAATAAAATAAAAAAATCAATAAAACCACATTTAGTCTACAGCCTTTGTAACATCAACTGCCTACTGTAGCAATCAATAGTTTAATGCGTGTAATTCTGTATAATTACATTGTCGAGTTTGTATTATTTGTTAAGGCATAAAGAGATGATGGGCCGAAGTATGGGACATTTTGTATGTATACATTCTATACATATATGATATATCGTATATTGGACAGGATGGTACCTATTATCAGTCCTAATTGTTGTATGCAAACCGAGATTATGTAGGCAAATGCACCTTTTCTTTACAAGAATCCTACTGAAATTTCAAATTGTACATCTGAACAAAACTGTATAAGCTTCAATGATAAAAATGTGTGGCTAAGACTCTGTGTACTGTGAGCAGCATGTGGGTTCCAGATCTATACTCCATAATATTGAAGTTGCTATGCTGTGGCTGACTACTACACAGTAAAAAATGCAGTGTTAATTCAACACTTAGAGAGTGCTTTGGGACCAAATAAACTCTAGAAGGTGTTAAATCGACTCTGTTAGTGTTGCATTAACACTGCAGTTTTTACTGTGTATATTGGCATTTAGAGGTTTTCTGATCATTTGCCATTATAGCCAATCAGGCAACATACGTTTATTAATGAACAACTTAAACAATATTAACACCAAGAATGTTAGTTAATATAGCTAATTAAACTTAATTACCATTTAAATTAAATTCAAGAAAACATTAAGCTTAAAAGGTGGTGCAAATTAAAACACAGATATAAAGACTAAAAAGAGACAGGGGATACCCTTTCAGAAAGGCACTGAAAAATGAATCAGCATGGTCTGCCAGGGATTGGCTGGCATTAAAAGACTCTTGTTAACTCTGAGCGTGCCACTGCTAATGGGCCGTGCGTTATAATCGATTCCCGCTCAGGATAAACAAAGGTGCTGAGAGATGCCCGCTGTACTTGAACAGACCATTACACACAGTATATCAACCTTCTAACAGCACACACACACACATACACACACGCACACACACACGCACACGCACACGCACACGCACACGCACACACTCGTACGCGTACACGTACACACACACACACACACACACACACACACACACACACACACACACACACACACACACACACACACACACACACACACACACACACACACACACACACACACACACACGCAGACACACGCAGACAGACAGACACACACACACACACACCATACACACACACTTAGAAAGATGACAAAGCTGTTAATGGACTATCCAAGACCTGTGGTGTGGTATCCACCACATGTATGTGCCTGTGTGCACTGATCTGTTAACTAAGCCCTCTCTCACATATGTGTGCACACACAGAGACGCACGCACGCACGCACGCATGCACACGCACACGCACGCGCACACGCACACGCACACCACAGCACATCACAGCAGCATGACTTCTTTCACTGCTTTGTAAGACAAATGAGCTCAGCTTCAAGGCAGATTTGGCACTGCACTGCCCACCTCAACAACACCATTAAATGTCACCTACTGTGAAAGCTAACAAGACCATCACGAAAATTAATATCTGATGAAACAACAAAAGCCTGTTTAGGAGAAAAAAATATATGATTGAAAATGTTTGGGTGTAAGTGGGTTGTTGTACAATCAATAATCATTCATCTATTGCATATACATAATAGTAAACAGAAGGAAACTGTGGATAAGCAGTTGACTGCAGGATTGACCTGTCACAGACTCGAGTTCCATACTACTGTACAAGTATAACAGAGGATGTAGGGGTCGGGGAGTAAATATATATTGCTCTCTTGCTCCATCCTCAATGACCCTTGGAAACAAGAAAAATGCCACATTATGCATACGGTAGATAACATGTATTTGCAGCGAAACATATCTGTGCAGCACGTAAACATTATCAATGCATAATGTGGCCTTTTCTCTGTACTGAACTTACATATTAATTTGGTCAGCACTCTAAGTAAAGCAAAAACCTTTTGGGTAAAGCCTGCTCGAATCAAATGAACTGATATGCCCTTAGGCAAAACACCCCTACAAAGCCCATGTTGCTCTACGAGTTGTACCCTGTACCGATAAATAATTGTTGCCTGCATGAATGTGGGAAATTGTTCGTGTACCATTACTAAACAAATAAAATGTATGTGTTTGGTCCTGTCACTGGCACTTGTGGCTATTTAAATGTATTTCTTCTTCTTCTTCATCTTAGTATTATTATTATTATTATTATTATTATTATTATTATTATTATTATTATTACTATTATTATTATTATTATTATTATTATTATTATTATTATTATTATTATTATTATTATTGCGGTAGTAGTAATAATAGACGTCGTAGAAAGTAGTAGCATTAGTTGTAGTTTAATTATAAAGGGAACCTGATGAAGTAATAGCAAAACACTATATTTGTTTCAATAAATCATGCAGCAAAACCTGTGTGCAAAACCACCAGTGTGCAGGGATTTCCCCCTTTCCTGAAAACAATTATATGATGAAGTACATTATTAGGAGAAACATTTCCAAGAGAGCAGCAAATATGGAAAACAAGAGGAGGCAAAGAGAAAGAGGATGA
>NC_085878.1:50194160-50201660 GCF_034702125.1 Engraulis encrasicolus
TCTGGATTGCAGAAACCTCTTTGTATATTACCGAGTGTTATGGTACATCATTTGCTAAATTACCACAATTTGAACGTTTTTAACAATTATGTTTTAGGCAATTTAGAGTAATTTAATAAATCCTTCTCTCCAACCATATTACTTTCATATCTGCATTCAAATGAAAATGAAAGTGAAAGCCCAACTGGGAAACTCCAACTCCCATTGTCATTGTGATACAGCACTCCACAGCACACAAGTGCACATTGCACACAACAAAATCGCATTTATGCCTCTCCCGTACAGGGAGGCAGCCCCAAATGGCGCCCGAAAGGGAGCAGTGCGGCGGGACGGCACCATGCTCAAGGTAACTCAGTCATGGAGGAGGATGGGGGACAGCACCAACCTGGCGGTTCGGGACTCACACCGGCAAACTTTGGGCTACAAGTCTGATGCCCTTGCCGCTTACCCATGACCCATTTGAAAATATGACTACAATTATATTACATAGTTAAAGTACTGCTATCGGATTGAGTAAAAACATCTCATTGTCTCATTGTGTGTAATTGGTCATTTTTGGCACCTTGTGCATTGTATCAAGCAGAGGAGCAAGCCTTGCTAAATAAAATATTTGATCATCTTTCAGCCTTTAACACCTCTGTTGATACCTCTCTGCCTCCCTGAGCCTTAGGCAGTCTGTCACTGGCGAGGTGATTTATGATTGACAAAGGCCGACTGGCAGACGGGCAGACATCCAAGGCAGGGGAAGTTAAGAGAGGTTAACTCTCCCTAATGCATCTTACGGGTGGATCTTCACTGAGGCTGGCTCATGCAAGACCCTAGAATATGTCCATATCAACATTTATACATACACACACCTGCATGCCTGCACGCACCCACACCTACACCTACACCTACACCCACCCACACACACACACACACACACACACACACACACACACACACACACACACACACACACACACACACACACACACACACCAGAGACTGACAATGGTGTCTTTAAGCATTCTAGATGACTAGTGCAATGCATGTATTTGATCAGCAAAGCAGCCTCCACCCAAGTCACTCAATTTCTGACGAGCTTTGAACACCCAGAATTATTCTGGAGGAGAATCCTGCCCGTGACCCATTAAGGCTGTGCCGCTTTGACAACAGATATCAAAGGCTTCCTTATAGTGCCTCTTCTGCCTGGTAACGTGTTTATCATGGGCTGCACATTTCACTGCAGGGCTAGCTACCGAGACGCAAGTTAGTCAAGTTAAGTCTGCCGCCCTTACTGTACGTACATATAGCGGTCTTCCAGCTGTGCTGATTTGCGTGTTAACTGATGTAGCCCCTCATACCATTTTCTCTTAGCAGCTTTTAAGAGCTGGTATGAGCTATTTGTAGATTATGCTGGACTCCGACGTCTTCCACAAGCCTGCAGACTTTGATGCTCCCCCTAGAAATAAATTAATTATCAAGTGTGTGCATCGGAGGAGACTTTGATCTGTCTGCATTTGCTGAGCACTGGAGATATACTGAGTCAGAATCATGCAGCATCTCTTGAGGAAGATCTATTTTTATATGCCAATATCTATAAAATGGCTTTGATTACAGCAATAGAGGAAATACGATCAGTTAAATACATACGCAGGCAGGTAAAAGAAAAGGAGATACCGAATACCCTCAGTCTCCTCTCTCTCTCTCTATCTCTCTCTCTTATGAACCTGGTGTCTCTTGCTCTGCTTATTCCGCTATCTCTCTCTCTCTCTTTCTCTCTCCCCCTCTTGTTTCCCTGAATTTGGGTTATGGTAATTTTTTGTCTGCAGTCTATAAGCTAGAAAGTCCTTAGAGGAATACCATCATACAAGTATAACAAAAAACGGAGTTCTTCATGTGATGTCACAAACACTCGGTGGGATTTTAACACTGGGCTCTTTGTGAGCTGTGGAATGTTTGAGTGAAATTCTAGAACTTCCGGGAAAAATTGTACTTTTGTCTGCAGGCTAGAAGCTAGAAGGCAGCGAGGTGATCAGAGCCCCCCAGACTGCCGGACTGCTGAGCGCCACTCCTTGCCTCTCTTCGTAAATAATAAATATGCCTCTGCGCTGGCTCCCTCCTCAGGCTTGCAGAGGAGCACCAAAATAGCACACAGCAGCTACACAATACGGAGCAGTCTAGGCGCAGCACCACACTGCACATGCACAACACCACTCAATGCTACTGATGTGATGGTGCAGACCAACATTGGCCAGCAAACTGTAAGAAGGGGGTTTCTGATGTTGCGTGGGGCATTATGTACAACACCAAGGGAGTCACAGCTTGTTCCCTCTGGGACGGTAAAGTCTATTGCATGGAATGGTGAACAGCACAGAAGTGCATGGATCAAATATTGCATAAGACAGGACTGTGTAACATAGACAAGCACACAAACAACACAGGGCATTAGAACACAAATGCCATACAGGAGAGCGTAGACAACAAGTTTATCAAAGACAAGCAGCATACTTGTAAAAAAAAAAAAAGATCTACCATGGCATGGGCCATGCTGTCTCTGTGTCAAAGCACAGCACCAGAAACTCTAGACAACTTATAAAACTAAAACTCAAAACCATATATAGACTAAACTCAACATAGGCACAAACGACAACATGGTGAAGCCATGACAGCGTGAAACAATGAAGTCATTCAGGGACTATGGCCGAAAGACATTGGCTAAAGTATGAAACAAGGCTAAAGCAAGAGATAAACCCAAGGGGTAGAACATTACACTAGAGATGACACGACAATTTGCGACAGGACTGGAAAAACGGCAAGTCCAGCCTCCATCCTCTGTAAGTAGACCTGTGCCCTTCAGTCAGTGCAAATCAATAGTGAACACACCCACCTCTGTCAAAAATGGCCTAAAACTGTGTGAATATGAAGTGACACATTAATCAAGGACCAGATTTGAAATATCAGATGAGTTGATAAAAAACATTTTAAAATCAGTTCATATTACTTAGGCAGTTAGGCCGTTGTAAATTGTTTCAAGTCTCCCATAGAGATGCATGGGAAATGGCACTACTTCCTTGTCCCATCCCCGGCCGTTGCTTCACTGTTGAATGGAACGTATGACGTCCTTTTATTTACGTCAATAGTTTAGATAGCTGAAGGCTGTGGTTGGGACCAAACTGTTATGATTCAAATTGTCTCTGCACTGCCTTGTCCAAAGCAATGAACAATCAAACAACCGATTTTCATTAGCTGTGGCCAGAGGTGTGTAGTGACAAAGTAGAAAAAGAATATTCTTTATCTAACAAACCGGTCTATGCAGGCGTACGGATCAATGCATTGGCTTTCATTTCTGTCTTATTATTTTCTTTCCTTCCTTACAGTACAAACAATTTTACATTGTAACATGTGCCTGTCAGTAAAGCATTCCCGAAAACTGTCCTTGCATTTTTTGGGAAGTCTATCTGAAATCTTAGATCTTAGGTTTCCCAAGTGTTCAAACTGTAATTCAGTGTACTTGAAAACAATGGTGCACAGCATGGCTCAGCATGGATTAGCTTTATTCAACAAAATGCACAAGTTACATCATTGCTGTCAACGGTTAGCAGATTCATCACAAGTTGCAAGCTTAGAGCTGGCGGAAACACCCTTTCTGGAAGGCATTTAAATGTGTGTGAATGGCACTGGCTTGTGGATTTGATTGGTTATTAAATATACATGAGCGATCAATTAATACAGAGTTACCCTTAAGACAAAAATACAGCTACACTCCAGTAGTAGTCTATTAGCTTAATTGCCAGAATTGCAGTATTGAAGGATTGCAGTAATTTCCTGTCCAACATATTGTATAATGCTGAGAGTTTTCAATAATGTTTGTGTTCAACATACTGCATAATACAGTATTCAATACAGGAATACCACAGCAATACTAGGATGCACTAGGTCACTTTTGGTATTGTCCATATGTTCATTGTGGGTTGCTGGTATGTTATGTGTGTCCTATGTCCTGAATGTTTTGTATGAGCGAAGCTCACTTTACTGCAAATCAAATGTACACTTGGGTACCAATAAAGTAATGTAATGTCTAATCTAATGTCTAATAATTGGGTCCTGGGCCGCCACTAGACATAAGCAGAGTATGCAGAGTACTTATGGCACCAACCACTTTGCCCCCAAAATTGGGGCCTCTTAAATTGAGATTGACTTTAAAAAAACGCCATGACAAAAATATTGAATTACATAACAAAACATATATTCATTAGTTAGTAGATTATTATTAGTAGAAGGGCTGGCTCCTGACCAGTTATGCTTAGGGCCTCTACAAACTTAGCGACAGCCCTGATTGGGTCTCACCCTCAAAGAGGTTAAGAATTCCTGCTGTAGACCACAGTAGACACGACTAAAATATATTATGAAAAATATTACATTTTACACTCTGGTATAATTCTTTGTTATTTTGTGATCCTTGTATAATGTGTTTCAAGACAATGTAACATTTAGACGATGCAAAATAAGAGTCCATCAGAATGAACAGAATGTTACACAATAATGCATCGTCAAAGCAGGCCAGGGGAAGATCAAAGAGAGGAGGAGGGTGAAAATGAAATCTGATCTTGGGATGCTACCTACAGGTTGTTACTGTGCTATAGAAAGCATGCTGGGCTTAGAAGATAACATATTGGTTCTCAACAACTGCCCACAGTCACAAATCCTCTAATCAGTGTGCGTGTGCGTGTGCGTGTGCGTGTGCGTGTGCGTGTGCGTGTGCGTGTGCGTGTGCGTTCATGTCCAGTTCACACTGCAGTACTCCAGACTGGATCATTCACACCCCTTTACAGCCTCACATCATAGATGAAAGGGGGATCAAAGCACAGCCTGTTACCAGAGAGAGAGAGGGAGGGAGAGAGAGAGAGAGAGAGAGAAAGAGAGAAAGAGAGGAAGATAAAGAGAGATTTTGTGGGTGTGTTCATACGGTATATGTATGTGTGTAAATGGGGCACCACGCTTGTGTGTGTGTATGTGTGTGTGTGTGCTTGTGCGTTTGCTTGTGCGTTTGCTTGTGCGTGTGCGTGTGCGTGTGCGCGTGCGTGTGTACCTGTGTCTTTGTGCTTGTGTGTGTGTCTTGCTGCGTCTTTTAGATAATGCAGACACGGGGAGTGCCAAGGGTATTCCATGGCCACAACCCCAATATAAAAGGACAGCAAATATAAGGAGGACCATCAAAAAAGTTTCAGGCTTAAAAGTGGATGATGATGACTTGTTAACTCGGCTCGTGCCGTGTCCCGCTCCTGACTCTCCCTCTCTCCGCTGAGGGCCCCGGGCCATGCCGTGCTGCATTCCGCAGGCAAATGTTCAGTAACGGGAAAGGGGAGGGGGAATGATGTGGGAAGTGGAGAAAGGAGCATTAAGTGTCCTTTCATTAGGAAGATCAAAGGATGGAGTCCCACTGCGTCGCATTCAAAGGAACTAGGTCGGCACAGAGACAACGAGAGGAAAGTAAAAACGAGGCAGCAAATGAACGAACGAATGAACGAAACAGCGGGATGGCGGTCGGTGCCCACTGCAGCACACGCTCTGAAGTATCACAGACAAGATGGATGCCGAAATCCCTAAATGCATGGATTTGGGGAACATGGGGAAATTATGTATTGTTAGTGCGAGAATGGAAAATATGAGGTGGCAAGGCCCTGTGTGCGACATTTGGTCATGACATACACACACATACGCACAAACACACACGCGCACACACACACACGTGGGTAGATGACAGATAGGCAGCAAAAAACATTTTTTTCACAAAACATTGTTCATGAGAGAAAAAAGTATATGTCTACGTGGTGCAGCAATTAATCTTTCAAAAAATCCAATTGGTCACACTATTGGTCAATTAATTGATTATTTATTAACGTTGATAAAGCAATTTGCTGAAAATATGTCCTTTGGTGTGACGTTAAGTAATGTAGAAATGGCTTGATGTAGTTTTATGAACGTTGTTACACTCTTCATATTTATTGGAATTTTTTTAAAGTCTTAATTTAATGATAAATAACCAATTAAGGATTTTTTTCCCATTAGAGGTGAGCTTTTTAGAAACCTTTGAGGAAATAGAGGGATATCTTTCTTTTGAAATGTTCAAAATTGTCTGAATTCATACTAACAGTTCAGGGATGACAATTTGTTCTTCCCTAATGCAATATACAGTGTTTATCAAACATATTGTTAAGCTCTAACAAATATTTGAGCATTTAAAACATTCATGTCACGCTTAAAGACAGAATTGCAAAACTGAGCCATAAACAAATGTATCAACATGATTATTTTGTCTTTTGATCATAATGTAATGTTGTAGTCAGTAAGGACCTACACTTCACGCTTATAAGTCTTTGAGTCAGAGATTATCACCCTAGCGTAACACTTAATGACAGCCATGTGGTCATTAAATGTAACCTCTAAAGCTCATAAGACTCATACTGAAGTGTGACTTTGGCATGACCATCACACCTCACCCTCTTTGTAGGTATGCTATGACTGTCACACCATTGAACCTGTAGTGTGTAGTGCCAGTGCCTGTTTGGTATCTCAAGCTGGACAGCACATTTATGCTATATTGAGCTCTCCACAGCATACTTTATTCATCTATACTTCTCTATACTCTCTCACTCATCTTTCGTTCACTGTTACCGTTCTATTTTATGGTTTAAAGCACCATTAATGACATTTTATATCCTTTGACAGTATCTAAAATCAACTACAAATATTCATCAACAATGCATCAAAGTGTACATTCCAATGGCCGATAAAGGAATAAGCAATTTGAATGTACAATATTTATCTAGTCAAACAACAAAACAAACAAAAATGTACAACCAGTTGTTTTAAAAGCTATTTCTCAGATATCTAGTCCTTTGGTGTGATACTCCAAAGTGTCACACCATAGGACTTTTACCGTTACACCATAGGACTTTTGAGGTTCTGAGTTAATTTAAAGCCGTATCGTTGCCAACTGAAACACAATTTCACCTTTAGTAAGATGCATTTGCATACATCTACATAAGAGAAAAAATATAAAATATATACACTATATCAAAATGTATTTAATGGCTGTCACACCAAAGGACAAAACTAATACATCCTGGGGTAGCAAAACGTAATTGATTGATTGAAGAACTCTGAGAGAAAAACCTAAAATCCACCCTAGTCATTGCCTTCTTAAGGGTCTAAACTCACAATTTATGTACAGCTGGAGCTTCAACAATAGATAATTAACCACGGAATTACCCAAAAATATGATGTCACACCAGTCACACAACAGGACATTGTTTTCTGTGACAAAGTTTCATAAGTCCATATGGTCTCAGAAAAACGGGGAAAAAATTAAACATTGCCACTTGCCAAAATAGACACCTTGAAAAACATGCCAGGATTGTTTAGACAAATGACTGAGCTTTATTTATTTATTTAAAAATGTTATAATATGGAGAACCAGGCTTGTGACAGTCACACCATAGGACAAATGTGACA